>NC_044996.1:23403703-23703703 GCF_008728515.1 Papio anubis
CTACTATTGGCAACAACTACAATTCATGGCATAATGATTAAAAGCTTGAACATTGTCTCTGCCACTAACGCTGAGCCTCACTTTCGCTTGTCTGAAAAATGGGGATGCTACAAAGGGTGGCTGGAAGAATTAAATTTTTTTAAAAAATCATGAAAAAGTTAATAACACAGTCTGCCATGTGGTAAGTAGTAAACACTGCCTTTTGATGCTGTTACAGTTGGCCTGCAGATCAGGGTCTTTACATATATTATATCTAATGGTCTACACTCCTTGACTCCATCAGCCTCACCAGGAAACCAATTTTCCTGTGGGTGCACTGGGTCCCCTCAGTGCCTGCCCACTACAGCACTAATCATCTGGTCCAGCTTCACTTCCTCTCTCTCCTCCCTTCCAAACTGAACTGCCCAATTTCCTAGATCCCATCTCATTACCTCTCGTTGTCCACCAGGTGGCACCAGAGAATGCAAAAAGCCCACGAGCTCTGCGCCAAACTTCCCAGAGGCGTTTGAATTCTGCGGGGGGCTTCCTGGACAACCAAACAAGACTTTCTTATGGGAGGAGAGTTTTTATTTTTTATTTAAGGCCTACCCCAAACCACCCTGCATGGGCCATCCTAGCCCATTAAGTAAGGTTACAGCCCTGCCTATACTTTCATCCATGTGTTTCCACCTTCCCTCATCCTTCCTTTCCAGTACTTGGGCCAGGAAGCTCTTCTTTAAGACAAAGTATCCCATTGATACACTTTCAAAAGGCTCTGTAAGTCCTCTTAATTTTTTTTGCTCAGGAGTAGTTGTTCCCCTTGCACTTCTAACCATCTCTCCCTATTTCCCCAAAGCCATTCCTTGGTGCTTCCTGGAAGATGTCCACCTGAGGACATGTCTATGAGACTGATAGGGGCAGAAAGGAAGATTTGTTGGCTATGGTTGGCTAGATTTCCAAGGTACCTTGACTCCAGAATTATATACTAGAACATTATTGGAATAAAATGTTATTCCCAGGCAAGGCAGATCAAGGTGAGGTTCAGGGTACAGGGAAAGAATGAAGACAAGAAAAAAAAAAAAAAAAAAAAAAAAAACTCTGGCCAGGTGCAGTGGCTCACACCTGTAATCCCAACACTTTGGGAGGCCAGGACAGGTGGATCACCTGAGGTCAGGAGTTCGAGACCAGCCTGGCCAACATGTTGAAATCCCGTCTCTACTAAAAATACAAAAAATTAGGCGGGCGTGGTGCAGGCGCCTGTAATCCCAGCTACGCGAAAGGGTGAGGCAGGAGAATCGCTTGAACCTTGGAGGCAGAGGTTACAGTGAGCTGAGATCGTGCCACTGCAACAGAGTGAGACTCCGTCTCAAACCAACCAATAAACAAAACCAAAACCTCTGAGAAAAAGTGGTGGCTGGAGAGTGCTTAATATGCTTCAGTTTCCACAACTTTAAAAGAAAACAATAATACTTGCTATCATAATAAGGTTATAATAAGGCAAAAAAGAGTTATTCCTTGTAAAGCGCTTAGAACAGCACCTAGCATGTAGTAAGTGCTATCTTTAATTTTATAGCTGTAGTACTACACTTATTGTATTAGCAGCCCTTAGCCACAGTGAAGTCCTCCAGACAGGGTGTTTTAGGAGGCTAACCCTGTCCTGGCTCTCAGTCACTTCAGTCTCCAGTTTCCTACTTAATCCTGAATTCATTCTGGCACGCTACAGGATCTGCGACATCCTCCTCCAAGATGTCCTTGTTGATTAATCCCCACTTTCAGCTAAAATCAGTGAGCAGCAAGGGGGCTACAAGAGTATCACCAAGAGCCAACATGTGGCATATCTGTTGTATATCTGGCTCAAGGTAGGTATCAAACTGAGCAATTTTTGGCACCAACAAGAGAGCTAAGGCCTTTGACCCAACCCCATTTCCCCTCTTCCTGGCAGTAGCTCTAGCCATTGCACCCTATGGCAGCTTTGCAAGCTGGCTGGAGTGATATCGCCTCACTCCACCACACTGTGTCATCATCATGCACTCCTTTTTGTGAGTTAATGCTTGTTTATTTCTAGGAGGGTGAGAAATGTAACATGTTCAAAGTTTTAAGTACAAACCACCATTTTACAGACAAAGCTTCAACCCAGAGAGTGGATGGGAGTTGCTTAAAGTAACAATGCTGGCATGTTTGTTTCTTCCAAAGACTCTAGGCTCCTTGAGGTCAGGCACCACGATTTCTACTTGATTAGTATTTCTCTTTTTATAGCATCTTAATGGTGGAAGGCCAATGAGCAGCACTCCACCTCAAGTTTTCCTCGAATACAGGATTCGTTGTTCTTCCAGTCTTAAATGCCAGCTGGGGGCCAGATTGTGAATACAGTGGTGCATGACCAGTTGCCCTAAAGGCCTGAAGTGGGCTGAGCACTCCCAAGCCTACCATCTGCAAACCCTTCCACCATTTTGCTTCCTGTGTTCTTTAAATCCTTTTCAAGGAGTGAGGCTGTGGGTTACAACCAACATTCCTGGTCCTTGCAACCCCTCAGGAGTTGGCCTCTTCGCACCACTTCACTATTCCCTAGCATGCACTCAGGGCATCCGCACTGCATAATTCTGGGACGGGGGTAGGAATGGGAAGCACCATTATGGTTGCCAATTGGTTGCCAATATCCTTGTGGTCTATGTGAATAGTGTAGCTACTATTCACTGATCACTAATGATGGGTTAGGCACATCAAATGAGACACACTTTAAATAAATGTATGTCATTTAGTCCTCACAGCAACCTCATGAGGCAGGTAGTATTATTATCAATTTTCAAAAATGAGTAAAGTGGTATCAACAGAGCCAAGTTGACTTGCCTAAACCTAAAATTAAACCACTCACTAGCAGCCTGGCTCCAGAGCCTACTCTAAAGCATGATCCCATTGTTCTTAAAATGTAGTCTGCACAGACCACCTGTATTAGAATCACCTCAGGTGCAAGTAACAGACTATGGTGTCCCACCCCACCTGAACTGAATCAGAATCTCTGAGCACAGGACCCAGGAATATTTGTGGTTTTACCCAGGTATCTGAAATTAGACTAAAGCTTGAGAACCAATGCACTATACTTAACACATACATGCTGGCTGACACAGAATCATGCATGTAAATGTATGCCCATGCACGCATATAAAAAACATACTCATCAACACATAATATTTTACATCAGAGTAGTCCTTAGAGATAAGTGGGGGAACGTTTCCATAGTATCTGCTTTTCCAGCCAAATCATCACATCAAGAAATTTGCATAATGAATTCCACATTCCAGCCTCCATAGAAAAAAATGGATATGAAAATACCTTAGCCTCGTTGGATCCTGGCAGGGGATGATGGGTGGTTGGCTTCCCAGACCTATAGCCCATGATACTTCTCCCCCTGTCTATAAGTCCATAAGGTTATGCCATAAGTCAATTTCAAAAGAAAGTGAGGATGCAAAGGAAGCACAAGATACATCAAAATCCTTGTCTGGCTAATTCTTAGCTGTATGAATTTGAATACATGACTTCATCTCTCTTGCTTCCGTTTTTTTCATTTGTAAAATCTGGATGGTAATTATAATAGTATCCGTTTCATAAGATTGTTATGATGATTAAATGAGCCAATATATTGAAAGAGCTTGGATTCTAAGCCCTAGAATAAGAACTTGGCAAGTTGTACTCAATGTTAGTATAGTAGTACAAGTAATAGTAGTAGTAGTAGTAGTAGTAGTAGTAGTAGTAGTAGTAGTAGTAGTGGTAGTGGTAGCAGTAGTAATAATCAGGTTTTGAGGTTAACAT
Organism: Papio anubis; assembly: GCF_008728515.1. Lineage (NCBI taxonomy): Eukaryota > Metazoa > Chordata > Mammalia > Primates > Cercopithecidae > Papio > Papio anubis. The sequence continues at coordinate 23,407,490 of NC_044996.1, forward strand.
CCAGCCTCTGTCTGTTTTCAGCTGGATTACAAATGGGTCTTTAGGTGGAGAACCTTGGAGAGTTTGTCAATATGGTATGGGAGTATATGTTTTTGGATCTGAACCTATGATGGAAGAAAAACATGAAGATATTTTTCTTAGCACTTCCTCCTCTGTCATACTAATTTAACTCATCATTATTTATGTTATGATATGAAGCTTTATTGCAAAAGCATTCAGTGTTCCCATTCCCTGGCCGTGGCAGATGTTGCCAGGTGTGGGATAAAGTGAGGAAGGTGACATTAGAATGAGACAGCAAGGAGAGAAAATACATATCCAAAATTCCTCATACAAAACCCTTAGGGGCCGATGTTTTCTGAAACTCATTATTTGAGAGATTTTAGAAAGGTAATATGGTATATATACATGGTCTATAATATGCTTGGTAGGTGTTACAAACATATTAATATTTCTATATCAAAATGAATATTCATATAAATAGGTTGAAGACTATAAATAGCCTTACGTTGATTCAGGTCAAGTTTTGCTACCTAATGCGTTTTGGTGGTAAACTTATGAAAACTTTTGGTTTTTGAGATTATTGGATTTACAGATAATGGGTCATGGCCCATGGTCCGGTAGCTTAAGACTGAAAGCAAAGAAAAATAGTTGAGACCCACTAATGAGACCCTGATGAAGGCTCCTTGGTTGTGAATTGGAGGCCCAGTCTTCACTTTTCTCCAGCCAGAGTTTATAGCCTTCTTCCAGCCTGAAGTCCCAAAAGTGCCTATCACTTTGAGTGGAAGGTTGTGGATCACGTAAAGCAAAGTTATATCTACTATAGATGCAGAAAACATGATCTTGAGATTTCAGATTTGCATATACCAGGGTCAAGTTTTGACCATGAGTCGCATCAGGAAGTAAAGGACTGGAACACAGCACTCTGATTTGCTCTTTCCATGTACTGAGATTATGCACAAGATTTTAACTAGAGAAAGGTTACACTATAACCAAAGAATGTGCATCAACCATAGCATCAGAAAATAGGTCTCTTTGAGTTTATCTATTTGGATTTTGTTGAGTTCTCAGATATGTAGATTCATATATTCCATCATGTTTGGGATACTTTTGGCCATTCAGATATTCTTTGTGCCCCTTTCTCTCTCTCTCATCCTGCTGGAGCTTCCATTTATGATGATGTTGGTCTGCTTAATAGTGTCCCACAGGCCCAGCAGGAGCTTATTTAGCCATACTGAAGGCAGGAACATAATCAATCCCTCTTGTCCAGAGCATATAAACTCCCTGGGGGAAGACGTAGATGCCAGATACAATGTAGATAAGCCAAGCCAAGAGCAGACAGTAGAAATCATGGAAAGTTGGCTGTACAGTCCCTTGGAAATACTGTTGGCAAGGCTGGTATTTGGGTGTAGAGAAAAGCATGGAGGCCTACCTCAGTGGTCATCTACATTTTTGCTGCCTCCAGCTCTTCATACACACAACACACTATCACGAACTTACATTTTACACTCAGTGACTCTCATAGAGAGGGTGCCTTAGAAGCTATATGTATCCTCACAGAGATGATGGTATGCCCCCTCTGCACACTCTCTTAGTTCCTCACAGGTTCAAATCACTGTAGTAAATGACACAGTGGAAACCTAACATACTCTTCCCACTAAATCCTTCCCTATGTCACTCTGCAGCAAAGCCCAAAATGTCCATCCAAAGCCATTCCTGGAGGCTGAGGTATTCGGAAGCAGCCTGAGAAACCAGCAAAAGCCTTCAGCTGAGAGTTGGACATACCTGGATTCTACTCTTCACTCTGCTACCTACTAGCTGTGTGATATTGAGAAAATAAATTCTCTCAACATGTTTTTTCAACTGCAAAAAGGGTATCATAATAATAATATGAACCTAACGAATCCAAGTTCTTTCAATGTATTGGCTCATTTAATTGTCATAACAACCTTAAGAAATGGGTACTATTGGCAGGGCACAGTAGCTCACACCTGTAATCCTAGCACTTTGGGAGGCTAAGGCAGGCGGATTGCCTGAGCTCAGGAGTTTGAGACCAGCCTGGACAGCATGGTAAAATCCCGTCTCTACTAAAATAAAAAAAAAAAAAAAAATTAGCCAGGCATGGTGGCATGCGCCTGTAGTCCCAGCTACTCGAGAGGCTGAGGCAGGAGAACTGCTGGAACCTGGGAGGTGGAGGTTGCAGTGAGCCAAGATTGCGCCACTGCATTCCAGCCTGGGCGACAGAGTGAGACTCCATCTCCAAAAAAAAGAAAAAAGAAATGGGTATTAATATTATTGTCATCCCAACTTTCCAGATGAAAAATTAGAGTTGCTGTAAGAATTAAGACAAAGTTGACAAAGTCAAGGGTCAAGGTAAGACGTAAATCTCACACATGTTATACAGGCCAGGTGGTGTATGCAAAAAGCATAGTAGATGGGGTCAGGTAAACCCGGATTTCAAACCTGGCTCTGCATTTACTAGCTGTGTGGCTCTTTTGAATCTCTTAATTAGCTTAACTGCTTTTTAAAATCTGTATAATGAGGATAACAACACTTATCATATTGGACTGTCATGATGCCTCCATGGGAGAATGTAAGTAAAAACAAACATGCATTCCATAGATATTTATTGAACATATAGTGAGTGAGATATAATGGAGATCAGTGTAGCCTGGGGGAAGATGAGGAATAAGGTTTACAAAGGATGCTCAGGAAAACCAGTACTGGCAAAAATAACATGATGGAAGAGCTTAACAAATGGGACTTTCCTGCTGGGTGTGGTGGTTCATGCCTGTAATCCCAACACTTTGGGAGGCCAAGATGGGTGGAACACCTGAGGTCAGGAGTTTGAGACCAGCCTGGCCAACATGGTGAAGTGCCGTCTCTGCTAAAAATACAAAACAATTAGCTGGGCATGGTGGCGGGTGCCTGTAATCCCAGCTACTTGGGAGGCTGAGGCAGGAGAATTGCTTGAACTCGGGAGGTAGAAGTTGCAGTGAGCCAAGCCTGCTCCATTGCACACCAGCCTGGGCAACAAGAACAAAACTCCGTCTCAAACAAAACAAAACAAAACAAAACAAAACAAAAAAACAAACAAGACAAAACAAACAAAAAACCAAATGGGACTTTCCATTTTTTGCAAGGTTTTCCAGCTTGCATTAATTCCACAACTTATAAAAATATCTGTCTTTCAAGAAGCACATATCTACTTCCCTGTGTTACCAGCTCCCTATTCACTAGTTCTTTCCTTTCTCCTCAATCTCATGTGCTTGCCCTGTCTTTCTTAAGCAAAAATTCTGAGACACCAAGGACATTGCTGGTCCTGATTCAGTAACCAGTCTCTCTTTTTGGTTTCTTACCTGCATCATTCCTACCATTTCACTTGTATGAACCCACTTTTTTTTAACCTTTTATGACAACTTTATTGAGGTATAATTACCATCACTAACACCACAGGCTGAGAAACAAGTCTCTTAAGCTTGGTCTTAGAGCAAGCTGCCAACACTGAATGCAGGTCCTGTGTTTAACCCTGACCACCAGCCAAACACCTAACCCAAGACATAGCCTAAACTCCTAACTCTGGACTTGGAGACTTAACCCCAATTTCACACCAAGCCTTTAACCCTGGCCACAAATGAAGACCTTAATTCCATCCACAAACTGAGTCACTTTCTGGCCACACTCCAAGACATTAATCCTGATTAAATCAAGTCCCTAGGCCTAGTCACATACTGACTGTCTATGTGTGGCCCAAGAGTAAGTACTTAAGACTGGTCCCAACCTGAGTCTCTAACCCTGATCCCCTATTGAACTGTAACTATGGCTATTGTATAAGTCCTTAATTCATGATACAGGGATCAAAAATAACATCAGACATAGCCCCTAGGTCTGTCCCCAGGCTGAGTCTCTAAACTAGGCTACAGACTGCATGACCTAACTCTGGGATATACTTAACATCCTGAACTGACCACAAAATGAGTGCTCAGCATAGATACTAACTGAGCTCTAGCCCTGACCACAGACTGAGGCTCTAACTTGGTCACAGCCTGAGATCTGATCTTGGAAACCAATCCAGCTACAATTTCCACGGACTTAGCACTAACCAGAAAATGACCCCAACATTGGCAACAGAATGACTACTAAACTTGGCCTCATACAGAGATGAAAACATGTACAGAGAGCAGACTCTAAACTCAGCCCAACTCTGTGCCTTAATCATGGCCAAGAAGTGAAACCAAATCTTCCACAAAACTTGAGGATATTTTGACCACTGCATATGCCCTAATCCTGACTACAAACAGAACCCTGAACATGGCCACAAACTGAGTCTTAAACATGTTCAAAGCCCAAGTGCTAAACCTGGACAAAGACTGGGTTCATAAATCTGACCATGAAATAATCTATTGATCCTGGGATAGACTAAGCCCTATCACTGGCCACTGATTTGACCCCTAAACCTTACAGCTTCTAACTGGTTATAGACAGCATCTCTAACCCTAGCCATAGACTGAATTCCTAACCCTCATCACAGACTGAGCCCATAAACCTAACCTCTGACCTGAGTTTTCAACCTGAGAATAAATCTGATTTCTCCAAATGGCTAATGACTGATCCTGAATCTTTGAGACAGACTGAATCCTATCTCTGGCTAAATGTTCGCCCCAGACTGGATCCCAATTTCAACCACAACTTTAACTTTAACCCTGGCTACAGACTAATTCCTAATACCAGAAATTAAGCTGCTCACCAGCACTGGGCAGAGACTGAACCCAAACCTTGAAGATGAATGAAGGACGAACTAGACAAAGACAAAACAAATACTTTTCATCTTTTTGGCCTAAAACCCAGCAACAGATTTAATTCTAACCCTGAGCACAGACCGAACTCATCATGGCTAAGATCTAAGCCTTCTTTCTGGCCACATTCTGAATACTGAGCTGGGATAAAGACTGTAAGCCCCGCCACAGTCTGAAACCTAAAGGCCAAGCCCTAAGCCTGGTTAGAGAAGTGATTCCTGACCCTACAAGACTAAATCAAAACCCTCCTCATACTATCAGATCTAACAACAGGCTGAGACTAAGTACTAACCTTTGTCACATATGAAGTCTTAAACCCATAAACACAGTTCACTCCATTAGTGGCCACAAACTGAGTCCTAGCACTAGCTGGAGGTCGAGCAATCAGTCTGGTCACAAACTTAGCCCTCAATTGGGAATAGATGTACCCATGGCACTGGGCACATTATGGTCACTAACAATTAGCAAAGACTGAACTCTACTACTGATACCCAAATGCCTGCTACACTAAGCCAGAGTCTAAATGCCAGACTGACAACAGGAAATGAACACTCTGAACTCAAACCCTGGCAACATCCTGATCCCAAAACCCTGATTACAGCCTGACCTCTAAAGCTTTCAAGCTGGATTTTATGTGTTTATTCTCACCTCAACTCTATCCACAGACTGACAAATAACATCAACAGCTAATCCAAAAAACCTGTTTACACTCTTAGCCATAAAACCTTCTTCATAGTAAGTCTTACCTTGGTCATTGGTAACTCCCAAACTCTGGTACAAGTTTAATCAGATAGCACTATCACCAATACTCAGTGAACACAAATGCTACATAAAGTCATAGTGGAACTACTCCGTCCAGACTCAACTCTGATAGTGGCCAAATTGAAATGGCTAACACAAGTCACTGACTGAGCCCTGCTCTGGCCACAGAATGAGGGCCAACACAGGCCACTGTGAGTTAGCTCCATAGAACATTCCTGATATGAGCTATGGACAAAGACAGAATCCTCACACTGGCTAAAGTCAGAAATCACACCTTGAACTTACTCTAGCCAAATATGCATCCCAAATCCTGTTCATATTCATCATTGAAATCTTGGCCACAAACTGTACCATAATTTTGTCCATATATGAAATGCTAACTCTCGTTTGAGACAAGGCTCTAGGGCACATGACAGATAATGTCCTAACATGGCAACAGACAATATTAGACATTGACTGTGCCTTACCATTGGCCACAGACTGAGACTTAATTATTGGACCCAGAATAAACTCTAACCATGAATACAAATTGAAACTTAACCTGATGAAAGATTGAACATAAATCCTGTTCATATTCTTACTTCATTTTTCCCTAGGCAACATCATCAGCATGAAGACTAATCCCAGGCAGAGTCATGGTCCTGGCCTTTATTGACTTTCAAGCCTAGAAATAAAAGTGATTCCAACACTGACCAAAAACTAAAGTCAAACATTGAGTTGAGCCCTAACCTTGGGTGTGGTCTAAGTCTGGTCCACAGACTGAGCCCTAACTCTATTTTAGAAGAGGCCTCTTTCTACACACAGACTAAATCCTAATTCTGGCCAAAATTTGAACCCAAATCTTACATCTTGACTTCATAAACCAGGCCATTCTAGACTTACAGCAGCCTCAGAGTGAGATTTAACACCTTGAGGCTGCTGTTAGTCCAGAGTGGTCAGAGATGCACTTTAATCTGTGACACAGACTGAACCATGGCTATAAATCTGGGGCCTAACATTGCTATCAGGCTGAACCCTAAACTTGGTTTGATGGTCTTCTGATCATGAATCCACATTGGCCTGTAAAAACAGCTACAGACTTACTAAATCTTAACCTGAGAAAAGATTGAAGCTAAATACATTCTACATTATACACATAAACCCTGGCCTTGACCTGGGCTCTATAATGGCTTTGGATACAGCTCTAACCTTGACCTCCTAATTGATCTCTGAATCCAGCCAGACTGTTTGACCCTGGGCCACTATTTCACAAATTCATCTTATTATATAACCACAGATCAAAGAGTATCACCTTTGTATATACACATAGAAATATATGTATACATTTGTGCTCATATATAATATACATTATATATAAAATTTCTATATGGCTTATTGGAGATATAGATATGTTTTATATATTATATATAAAATTTCCATATGGCTTATTGGAGAGATGTATATATGTGTGTGTATATATATCACCATACAGAAATAGTCATATACAGCTATGACATACACAGTAAGAAATATTATTTATCACAGCTATGTATTTTAATTATTTATCTTGTTTGTTGATGGTTTCTCCCTAATAGAATATAACCTCCAAAAGGAAGGGATGTTGTGTGTGTTTTCCACTTCTCTATTCCCAGCATCTAGAATAATGTCTGGCACATTACAGGTACTCAATAAAAACTTGTTAAATTGATGAAAGAGTAATTTCTTCTTACTCTTCTGTCCTGCTACTTGACCTCTCTGTAATATATGCCAGTAATTCTACTTTGTTTTCTCTTGGTTCATCTATTTGGCCATTCCCTCTCAGCTTCCTTGGAAGGCATCTCTTTTTCTACCTGCTACTTGAATATCATTATTTTCCAGGATTCCATAATCTTTGTCTTTTTAAAAACTATTATTCTAAATACTCTCTAAGTTGCTGAGTGCAGTGGCTCACGCCTATAATCCCAGAACTTTGGGAGGCCAAGGCAGGTGGATCACTTGAGGTCAGGAGTTCTAGACCAGCCTGGGCAACACAGTGAAGCCCCATCACTACTAAAAATACAAAAAGAAAAAAAAAAAATAGCTGGCCGTGGTGGCAGGTACCTGTAATCCCAGCTACTTGGGAGGCTGAGGCAGGAGAATCGCTTAAACCCCGGAGGCAGAGGTTGCAGTGAGCCGAGATCATGCCACTGCACTCCAGCCTGGGCGACAGGGTGAGAATCTGTCTCAAAAAAATAATACTCTCTAAGTAAAGTGTAAACAATTTTTCACTTATTTAATTGCCATCTATATTATACTAATGTCTCCCGAATGTTTAATTCCAACCAAGACCTCTCTCCCAAGCTTCCGACCGGCATTTCTCAGCAGCCTATCAGGCATCTCCAACCAAAAGTTCCACAGACTCTTCAAATTTTAAATGTCCAAAACTGATTTCCTCCTATTCTTCACAAAACTTGTTACTCTTTCTAGGTTCAATATCTCAGTGAATACTACTACCATACACTTAGTCTTCCAAGTCAAAACTTGGCAGTCATAATGGACTCCTCCCCTTCTCTCACTTTCCACATCCACCAACTCCATCTGATTATTCCATTTCCTGCTAGAACTACTTTGATGAACAGGAACCCATGTTTTAACTCACCATTAAAACCCAACACCTGTCACAGTGTATGGAACATAGTAGATGCTCTGCAAATACTTTGAAATCAGTGATCAAATCAAAGTAAAGAGTCATGAAAAAAAGATAAAAAGAAAGGAGACAAAGCTGAGAAAAGAAATTCTGCATTTGATTCACATAATGTTTTTCTGGTGTCCATAATACTGAAAATGTCTTGTTTCTCTCCTTTTTATGGCTGAAATGAGGTGATTTTTCTTTTTCTCTTTTCTTTCTTTCTTTAAAAAAAATTTTTTTGAGACAGGGTCTTGCTCTGTCACCCACTACACTCGAGTGTAGTGGTATGATATTGGCTCACTGCAGTCCTAACTTCCCGAGCTCAAGGGATCCTCCTGCTTCAGCTTCCTGAGTAGCTGGGACTACAGGCATGTGCCACCATGCCTGGCTAATTTTCTTGATTTTTTGTAGAGACAAGGTCTCATTATGTTGCCCAAGCTGATCTCGAACTCCTGGGCTCAAGCAATCCTCCCAACTTGGTGTCCCAAAGTGCTAGGGTTACAGGCATGAGCCCCACGCCCAGCCTATTTTTCTTTTTTTAAAAAAGCAAATTATTTTCCTGAGGGAATTTAAAAGTATAAAAAGTATTAAAACATAATACAGCAATTCAATTACCATCCTCCAGAACGATTCCCCATAATATCCTAGCATATGTGTTCCCAGTATGTTCTATGTGTATATGCTTTAAAAAATAAACACTATATAAGCTCAAAAATTCCTCTGATGGTTCTCTCCCACTTTCAAGTTAAATTATGGACTAACTGATATGACCCCTTGTTGCTGCCTGATCTAGTCTCTGCAATATGGAACTTTTGTTATTGTTCTCTGCACTCTTTCATGTCTTTATGCCTTTGCACATGCTTTGTATAGAATATGGTTGACCTCCCTGCCCCAAATCTGACAAATATTTTACTGGTTCTTCAACCAGTTCTCCAGAAGTAGAATGAGTTCTTCCTCCTCTATGTTCCTATAGAACTCTATGTAGACCTCTTTACAGCATTTTTCACATTGTATACTCATCTATTCCTCCCCCCCGATTCTCCTCCACTATAACTCCCCTCACCTGGATTGTGAGCTACTCAAGGGCAGGGACTATTTTTCCAATTCTGTGGCAACAGTGCCTAGCGCAGAGCTTTGTACAAAGCAGTATGCTGAATAAATGTTTGAATTTATTAAATCATCTTCCTCCTTCACTTATCTTTTTAAAATATTGAGCAATTACCTTAGCAAAATGCAATTCCTCTGTCTTTCCCTTCATTTTACTTGTGAGTCCAAAAGTTGTCCTCATCAAGAAGTTGTAGTAATTCAACTGTAACAATCCATAAAGCTATAAGGATTCATCTCTAACAGAGACAAAAAGAGGTCAAAAGTTAGGAGTGAAATTAGCCCTAATAAACAACCATTTTCCTCAACCTTTAAGTCACTTGAAAGTGCTTGGCATTCCCCACCTATGTCCAGCTCTTGTTACATAGTTTTACTCAAAAGATAAAGTTTCTTAAAGACACATATAGTTACTCGTTTGTACTTAAGTTATATTGTCTATCTGTTCTAAACTGTTATTTATAGCAGTTTATGTGGCCACTGTTTTTCATGGCAACAACATAGTTTCATTGTGGATTAAATAGGCTTCTTCTGGGCTGCTGTAGATCACATTTCTATGCCTATTTATGACACTGTTCCTAGGGGGAGCTATAATTCCCAATTAGAAAAACTATATACATTCTTCTGTACCTTTCAAGTGATTTTGATGCAGGTGGTTCACAAAGAACACACTTTAACAGTTTTAAAGGACTACAACTCTCAATTAAAATTCTAAGCTTATCAAAGAATAAACATCATCTTTTGAAAAACACTTAAAACTCAATAACAATCTCAAATGACGATTGAAAGTGCTTCCCGCAAAATGCTAAGAGCTTAACCGACATGAAAATAAATCTAGAGCCTTCCTCTGTCCCCACAAGCACAAAGCCATAACCCCAAGAGAGATTCTCTAAGACAGTGCATTCTAAACTACAATACCCAGAATGCCCTTCCCCGTCTGAACGCTGGGGACAATCGGAAGGGGAGGGGAAGAATTGTGTGTTTAGAGAAGTAAGTGTCCCGCGACTCCATCTCCCATAATTCTCGGTCTTCACTTGCGTCTCTCCGCCAACGTCTATACGGGATACCCTCAGGAAGAACAGCCTTCAGCGACCTCAAACTACATTTCCCATGAAGCCATGGGCTCGGGCCTCCGGCTTCCCCGGTGACCAGTAGCCAATGGGAGACGCCGCAGTGGGCACCTTGTGAGTGAGAGTCCAGCCTTGGGTCGGAGTGCCGGGTCTAGGCCTGGAGGCGCGAGGCGGGCATTTCGGACGAGAGTGGCGCGGCGTGGGGCGCAGCGAGGGCACTACGCGCCCAGGAGCTGCCGCGCCAACCTGATTTTCCGCAGCTGTTTAAGGACTAGCGCTTCGGTAGCCGGGGAGCTGGAGGTCAGAGAGGCAGAAAGCCCCAGTGGCCGTGGCTGGGGACTGTGGGACTGAGGGGGCCTAGAGAGGAGGGTGCTTCCGGGGCCGCGGTCCTCAGCCCCTAACTCCGCCCAGCTCCGCCTCTGCAGGGGAGGGGGCGTAGGGACTGGGAGTCCGGGGTGGGCTTTTGAGCTCTAGGCGCCAGTTCTCATGAGCCCGGGAGCGCGCTCTCTTTGCTCTTTTTTTTTTTTTTTCTTCCAACTCGCCCGCCCCTTTTCTTTTCCCACAACGCCGCCCGCCTGCCCCTGGCGCTGTGCCTCCTCAGAGGTCCGAAGTTGGGGTTCGCGTCCAGGGTTTTGCCTAGGCGGTGACTGGACTTTAATTCTTACCGCAGGAGTTGGGTGATCTCTTTCCTCTTTTCCCTCAATTTGTTTTTCAGGTTTGGGCACATAACCCTCCCTGCGCTACACTCCCCATTTCCTCTGGGGCATGGGAATTCCTGGCCATGCCCAGGGCGTGACTTTTTTTCAAACTTTCTCTTTTTGCCTCCTTAATTGCTCGCCATCTCTTTTACTGGCCCCTCAGCCACCTGCCACTTCCCCCACTAGGTCTTTGGAGTGGGAAGGGTTTCCCCTCAATTTCTAGAAGGGATGGGAAGCAAAAGAGGGAAGGAATCTCGCTTTTGAGAAATGTGTGTTTAAGATTCAGTACAGGGTTCGGATGAGAGTAAAAGGCAAGTTAGACTGGTTATAAAAACCCAGCGCTTTAGGGGTTTCTAGCAAAGACGGATAGCACTAATGTTGACAAACATTTAGGGGGCACACCTTTATTCTACAGAATAAAGTAGACCCTGTGAAACAGACCGTATTAATCATTGTATTATTACAAACGCGTGCAAAAAATGCTAAGGGGGTCAGTGGAAGAGCATACTGATGGGGGTGGTGAGTTCATCTATGGAAGTTCAAGCCTAACCCGGGAAGTGCTGAAGCCCTCATCCCGCTTTCAGGCTTTGTGAAGGAGGTGAATTTTAATTTGGGCTCAGGGGATTTGAAGTTGTCAAAGAGGAGGGAGAAAATGCTTCCTGCTACTGAGATTGGACTTTGAGAAGGGTAAACAGAAGAGGGAGCACTGTGAGACAGGTGGGCTTGCCTGATTGGAATAAAAGAGATCAGCACAAATATACTGGGAAATAAATAGGGTGAAGAAGATTGGGGTCATAATAACATGACACTTTGAAACATACACATAGTTTGGATATTATTCTGTATCAAATAAAATTGAAGGCAAAAATTAAGATTGGATGATTTTTCTTTTCATCCTAGGGAACCTGATTTGAGATCAATTCTTGGAGAACACAAAGAAGTGTGATGGTATGTTCCAGGTGTGAGTTTAAATCCAAGAAGAAGCTTGTCTTGCAGATGTTTTGTTTGTAGCTATTCTTAGCTACAGTCTGTAGCTGTCAACTTTAAAGCCTAGAGACATCAATTTATTTTCTTAAGAAATGCATTTGCTGTCCCCGTGCATCACATAATCTGAATTGTAGTCATCTCATTGGGTGACAATAATGACTGTTATTTATTGAACACACATAATGTCCTAGTCATCATCATAAATACTTTGTTGCATTATCTTAAGAGAGTTATGAAGTAGATACTATTATTCCTGTTTTTTTTTTTTTCTAGAAGAAAACAGTAAAATGCACAGAAGTTAAACAATCTACTTAAGTCACATAGATTATAAGTTGAGGTTTGAGTATACAGATTTCTGACTCCAAAGCCCATACTCTGTTCAACATGGTTTGCTGCTCCCAATGTTCATTCTTGTTTTTGACTTTCCAGTTGTGGTAAGGAGAGATAGGTATAGTTGATCATCCTGATCAAAACCCAAATGATTCACTTCAGATTTCTATGTCAGAATGTATTTGCTGTAAAGTAGCTGCCAAAACCAAATTAACTGTCATTGCAACTGTAGCTAATTGTGTCTGCCAAAACCATAGTTAGTATGGCTGTTTCTGAATTAGATGATTCTCTTTATAACATATATCATGCCTCTAAGCTATCTGAACCTTGATAGTACTTTGGATTTATCTTATTTTAGCATTTTAACAAGTTACTTGGGACACTAGATCTCTTTCATGACCTCTGCCCACGTGAAGTATTGGAGAAACAATGAAGTACAAGGTGTGAACTCTTCCTGGGGTCTAGTTGGGGAGTTAGATGTCCACAGTTCTGAGATACTGTAGTGTGTAGTATAACAGAGACAGGTACAAAGTGCTATGGAGGGATAAAGGAAGGTGTGACTTACTGTAAGGGAGACTCAGGGAGAAGGCTTCCTTGCAGAGGTGACATGACAGATAGGTCTTAAAGGATAGTGAGTTTGCCCCAGGCAGGGAAGGAGTGGAGGGGAGGCATTCCAGGTAGAGGAGTCAGTCTGTGAAAGATGTGTGGCTGTGTAAGAGTAGGGCGTGTTCATTCAATGCGGAAGAATTCAGCATGGCTGGAGTGCAGATTGTTGAGGAAAAGGGAAGTGTAATGGGTAGGAGAAGAGTCTGGAAAGAGGTTGGGGGTGAGTTGTGAAGAATCTTGATTGCAATCCTAAGTTGGAATGCGCCCCCATAGGTCAGTGGTTATTAAAACGTAGGGCATCTGCCAGTGGTAGTTACATTGTGCTCCCACAAACATTTTAATTTTACTAGTTACATATTCAAATATGTCTTAAAAAACATAAAACTGAACTAAGCCGTCACATCTAAGATTACTTTAGATTTTACTTCATAAAAATAGAAAATGAACCAGTTTTCAGTTCATTTAAAGACAAATGTTAAGTAATAATAGAACACATTGTGTGTGAATATGGTAAAAATCACTAAGTAATACTCAAATGACTGAAATTTGAGAAGTGCTGCTTGTAGGCCATAAGAAACCATTAACATGTTTTAGAAGAGCACCATGATCAGATTTTTACTTTAAGGACAATGACAGTGGGAAGGATACAGTGGAGGTGGACATGATGAGGCTGCTACTCTGTTCTACAGAGAGACAATAAAGACCCAAGAGTGTTAGGTGAGAGGAGGGAACAGATTCGAGAAACATTTAGGAGGTAAAATTATTAGGACTTGGTGGATGTTAATATTATTATGTCAGTGTTACCAGAATTGTTTTAAAAGTCTGCATGCTTCCCTTGCCTTTTGTCCTTTATATTCTGTGGGAAGCGATAATATTGCCAAAACATGCTATGTTTCTGTGTTCATTAAGATGACAGTGGAAGCTATAGTTACCACTCGAATGGATTTGGATTACACACAAACATCCTTCCCACCTTACTCGGTGTCTTTGAGAGCAGTAGCACAAATATTCAAGGCACTGATTAGGAATATGACTATGATCTGTGACCCTTAGACATGCAAGAAATTCCTCAGCCTTTAAGACTCAGCTCGTATGTCAATACCTCTGTGAAGCCTTCCCAACAGCCCTCGCCCAACATACATGAATGCACGCACAAAGCAATATTAGGCCTCTGGCTTCCACAGGACCCTGCACTTACCTCTGTCCTAGCCTGTACCACACTGTAGGGTGTCGGTCTGTGGATGTTTCTGTCTTCCCCACTACTAGACTGTAAGCTCCTTGAGGGCAGGGACGAGGTTTCATTCATCTCCATACCCATAGCATCCAGAACAGCACTTGACACATGGTAGTCACCTAATAAATGATTATTGGGTGAAAAGAATTGGTAAACAGATTTGCATGAATATAACTGGGGACCTTGGTAGCACAAAGTGCCAAATGCTGTGAAAAGACTAGCTGTTTGCTACATTTGCTACTTTTGCTGAAGAAAGCAGTAAATTAAAGTGCCCATAATTTCACTAAAGACCTACTTTTCCCCTCTTTTCTTCACTCTCCCCTGGTTATCTTACCTTTTTCTTTTTTATCATTTACCTATCCAGACACCTATTCCTTAGCCCTGCCTATTACTTTGCTGCTCTTGACAGAGTTCACCTTCCTTCTGCCCTGATACTTTGCCAGGAAACATCCCTTCTACCCACCCAAGTCCAGTGCACTCCGTCCTTGACATCACTCTCAAGTTCATCTCCTACTCATAGACTCTGCTACTGGGACTATAAATTGATACAGCTTTTCTGGAGAGCAATTCATCAATATGTATCAGAAACCTTAATGGAATACAGCTTTTAACCTACCACTTCAACTTCTAGGGCTCTGTGCTGAGGAAACAGTCATGATGTTTCGAAAAATTTAATACTCAGTACATCTATCCCAGAGTTGTTTATACTAATAGCAAAAACAACAAAAAAAGAAAAAAAGAACATCTTAAATGTACAGTACTAGCGGTTTGAATGAAATCAATTGTGGTGCATTTATAGAATGGATTACTAAGTAGTCTTGTAAGTTGATTTTACCAAACAATATTTAATGATCTGGAAAATTGTTTATGATATATTAAGAGAAAATTCACATCATAAAACTCTCAGTACAGAGTGGCAGATCCCAGTTTAAAAACATATACAGAACACAGACACACACACACACACACACACACACACACACATCTGTGTAGGCATACATAGGAAAAATCCTGTAATGGTAAACACATAAAAAATATTAATAGGGGTTTGCTACAAATAGTAAGTTTGCATATGACTTCTACTTTTAACCTTTTGCATATTTTTATTTTCTAATCTACAGTATATTTGTTAATTTTTAAAAAGTTATGTTGGCCAGGCACAGTGGCTTACACCTTTAATCCCAGCACTTTGGGAGGCCAGGGCGGGCGGATCACCTTAGGTCAAACATGGGGAAACCCCGTCTCTACTAAAAATACAAAAATGAGCCGGGCATGATGGCATGCGCCTGTAATCCCAGCTACTCGGGAGACTGAGGCAGGAGAATTGCTTCAACCCAAGAGGCGGAGGTTGTAGTGAGCCGAGATTGCACCACCACACTCCAGCCTGGGAGACAGAGTGAGACTCTGTCTCAAAAAAAAAAGTTATTTAAAAATGTTTTCCCGGTGTCCACCATTTTCTTAGTTGGGTGCATACCTTCCACCCCCCAACACACATGCATCACTTCTAGCCTGGATTACTGCTGCCTCTAGCCTGCTTCTCTTCTAGTCCACTCTTTACCAATGCTGACAGAATGATTTTTGTAAGTCACAAATCTAAAGCTATCCAGCCTCTCTATAAAATAGTTCGAAGGTTGTCCTTTGTTTTCAGGATAATATCCAAACTTCTTAGACTGGCTGATAAAAACTTTGAAAATCAGCTCCCTGCTTGCTCCTCTAGTATCAGTTTTACCTTCTATGATTTACCTTTTTGGGGGGTCTTTTGCCAGTACCAGGCACATAATAGGTGTTTAATTAATGTTAGCCAATGTTGATGTGGACTGTGTGGATTAGCTATTGTATGCCAGGCAATCTACTGGTATTTAGTTCTCAGCAAAAATATTAAATACATAAAATAGTTATTCCTATTTTACAGATGAGGAAAACTAAATACACCAAAGCGAGAAGAAAAGTTATAATAAAGAGCATTTTTTAAAGAGAAAATTTAAAACCTCCTGCCATAACTCTGTTCTCTTTACTTTCCAGCAATCCCTGCTGGTCCTTGTCAGGAAGAAAACAGGCTTTGTACACTCCCTTGGGCAACTTATATGTGACCACAGCATAACAAGAACAGCCGCAAACCGACATGATCTCACCTTGTCGTGGTTCACACTGTGCTCATGTACAGAAATCTTTCCTTTGTGTACATAACACTTCATACAGAAGAGATGGAATAGCTCCAGTTGCTCTGTTTTTCTTTATTTTTTGAAATTCTATGTCATTTGGGATGGGGATGTCAGCAGAGAGGTACAGAAAACTGTGAAATAATTGAATGTACAAGAAACAATGTGTCTCATGGGAGCCAATGTCATTGGTTAATTTATTTTTTTAAATGTCATGTAGATGTATTTTCCAGCAATCTGTCCCCAGGGAAGACCTTGGTTGAATTCAATAGTTAATCCTACTTACAGAATGCAGCCCATGTGTGCACTATATTCTTGCATTGTTAAGTGATTTTAGACATATGTAGTGCATTACCATAACGACATACAATCGAGTGTATGTAGGATATCTGATTTTCTCTACAATAATGTATCAGTGGTCATTCAGAATCCTGAAGTGTAGTCTTCCCTTCGTTTTCCTTACAAATAATACCCGTTGTGCAAAAATGGATGATTTTTAAGGAACAGAAGTCCTAAGCATGAGTCATCTGAATAAAATATTTCTTTATAAGGAATTGTTACTTTTAAATACTCCAGGAAAAAAATCTATGGTTTTCCTGCTACATGATCAAATAAGTTGAATGTAGAAATTACGGGTAGGGTTTCACTTCATTCGATGAATTATTGTAGGCTTACTATGTGAAAGCACTTCGTTAGGCACTGCACTAGATACTCACAAATACCCCTTTTAATGCCTTCTGAACAAAAAGACAAAGAACGAGGGAGAGAGAGAGCAAGCAAGCACACAAGAGTAAGAGCATTCAAGAGCAAATAAAAGAAAAATTTTCACAAGCGGGCCCATCTTATAAATGAAAATTCACCCAGCTGAAAATTGAGATATGTACCCGTGGGGATGGGTTCTTTTTTTTTTTTTTTTTTTTTTTTCTCGGTGAGATATCTAGGCAAAAATGAGCTACCAGATAGCTGATAAGCAAATGATCTACTTCTCTGTTTACAAACAGTGTGAGAGAAGGAACAGTGACTTTCTGTGCTTCCCAGCCCTGCACAAGCCTGCTGGTGATGTGAGAGTTATGATTGTGTCAGCTTTTCCAGGGTTTCTGTCTCTGCTGCAGAGATTTGGCAGACACCTCAGACAAATTTTATGTCTCTTAAATCTTCCTCAAGCTAGGCTTGGCTCTTAGATTTATATGTACAAAAAAAGTAAAGTGTTTACCAGTTTGACATTTTTGAAGATCAAAACAGACTTAGTTTAAAAAAAGAAATTAGCATACACCTCAGTTTAGTCAGAAAGACCTAATTGCTTTTTGCTATTTGTTTAAAACAGTCCAGATGTGTACTTTTCAGAAATGGCTACTGATGATATGTCTAAAGATTTATGTTCTGTTCCTCAATATTGCTTCCTTTTTTTCTTTCCAACAAAGTGTAAAGTTTTGCTGAAGTCTTAATTTTCCTTTTATTTTATTTTATTTTATTTTTTTGCCTTTACTGAAACATAGTATAAAACACTGTAGGATGGAAACATAGTGAAATACATTGGCAATCTAGGAGGAGAAAAAAGATAGTTTTTATTAGCTCTGCTTCACTCCCCTTTTTGGTGCTCTGTTTTTCAGTGGTCTCTTACTCACAAAACGTTGTTCCTTGGCATGATAATGATAGGTGAGTGGAAGAATCGAAGAGCTTTCAGTGACCACACTTTAACAAAGCTGGTCTAAATGCCGCGGTAGGCAGAGCACAAACGAATATGGCAGTCATTCAGGAGAATTGAGACACTGTGGAAAATGTTACTTCAGAGAACAACATTGCTTTAGTGGTGAACTGTGAAAGATAAGGATGGAGAAATCCCCAGTAAGGGCCCTTGTCATCTGCTCCAGCTGCTCTTCATTTTTAGCCAGCAACAACTGCTAGTGAGTGTTTCCTGGGATAGAAACTGCCCCACAATAAGCCCTCATAAGGTGTCCTCCTATCAGCTTTTCTTCAGTCAGGTCCTCAAACATACTTCACTAGGATTACTCTGGTCACATACCATTCTAATTTTCACCTTTCAAGAGATTCTGAGTTTGACTTCAAGGAGTACTTTATGTTCAAACTCATTCATTCAATAGACATTTGAGCATATATACAGGACCAGACCCTATGCTAAGCACCAGGACTATAATAATGAATTTGATGTGATGTAATCCCTGCCCTTAAGGAGCTCACAGTCTAATAGGGGAGATAGACACTCAAACCAGTGATTATATTCTGATGTGAAAGGTACCCAAAAGAGAGAGAAGGTGTTCTGGGAATATGGTGGAGGGAATTACAGCTGGGGGTGGACAGCTTAGAGATCAGAGTCTAACTGTGTTGAATCATAAAGGATGCGGGGCATTGCCTAGTCTCTATGTGGACAAAGAGGTGATGGGCAAGGATTCCAGGCAGAGGGACCACCAACACACGTAAGGCAGTCAAATGTGTAAAACTGGATAGTTCAGAAAAAGGTAAGATACTGTGTGTGAACCAATGAAAGTGGGAAAGGGGAACGGGATAAGAGTCTGGGAAGGTATCCTGTGGCTGGTTGGGTGAAGTAAGTCAGCTTGCTAAGAAGTATGGCCATTGTCCTATATGTAGGGATGAGTGAACACAGGGTTTTAAATGGGGGGAGTAACATGATTGCACTGGAGGATGGACTTCGTGGGGTGAAAAACTGAAGACAAACTCCACTTTCTTTTTTTAAAATTTTATTATTTTTATTTTGAAATACTTTCAATTTAGAGAAAAGTTAAAAGAATGGTATAAGGAATATTCTTTAAATAACCATTTGAGAATAAAATTTTAACATGATACTTCATCATTTCTGAATATTTTATTTGAATCTCCTAGAAAAAAAAGAATATTCCATATATAACTACAATACAATCATAGACATCAGGAAATTTTTTTTAATTTTTCCTTTTTTTAAAATTTTACTTTAAGTTTTAGGATACATGTGCAGAACGTGCAGGTTTGTTACATACGTATACATGTGCCATGGTCAAAGATCTAGAACCAGAAATACCATTTGACCCAAGCAATCCCATTACTGGGTATATATCCAAAGGATTATAAAGTCCACTTTCTAATTTGGCAGTCTTTGAGAGGTTTTACCCTAATCACTTGCCACTATTCAGCAATGCCGTCTCTGTTAGGGTTTCTTTCCATATACAGAGATCACTTTGAACAATTGTTTCCTTCTGCACACAGGACATAACTTCCTGCACTCCTTCACATGTTACTTAGATGAATATTCATTCTTTCCAACTCAAATCAGTGATTCCAGCAGTAATTGAGGTTTGATTATCATGAAGGAAAGAAATCAGTTTTGAAGCACAGCAGTTTCATTTCAAAAACATTCTATGAGGCTTAGTTATTGCTTGCTGAGTCAGCAGGGCTGAGGCACGTGCTGGTCCGCTGCCCTTGGGATTTGGGGGAGGAAAAAGGAAAGAGGCTGAAGAGATGTCAGGGAGTGGCTGTTTGAAAAATAAGCAGCAACCAGCATGTTGGAAATCCCTAAACGTCACATCCAGATATGGGAAGTAGATACACGTACCAGATGTACATGAATATAAAACAAACGCATGTTGAAGGGTACCTGTGCCCAAACAAATTGTACCATCTAGCTGGTCAGTTTTAGATCATGTTCTTTCCCTGACTCAGATACTGTAAATGGCTTCCCATTATCCATAGGATGACGTCCAAACTCTTCAGCCTGACCTTTAGTACTGTCTGCAATCTGGCTCCAACCTACCTTTCTAATCTTTATACTTCTGTCTTACAGAACTCTGCTCCAGTCAGTTACCCTTTCAGACACTGCTTTGGCATTCCTTTACTTACACTGGGAGCCCTCTCAGGGAACGGACTGTGTTTTTTTACTTCTTTGAATCCCCCAAAGTGCCTAGCACAGTGTCTTGCATATAGTAGGCCCCCAAGATATATCTGTGACTGTTATTTTTACCCGCCCTTTCACCATTGTTTCCAATATCTCTACTATTAACCTAATGCCCTCACTACTGAAGATGGCAACTGAGACACTAGGTAAAAGAGGTTGGTGCTCAACAAATTATCTTTTAACTTTTTAGTTTGAAGTACTTTTAAATATAGAAAAATTGCAAGCATCATACAAGAATTCTTATATACCATTTGCTCAGATTCACCAATTGTTATTATTTTGCCCTATTTGCTTTATACTTTTCTATATAATTATAATTATTTTGTTCTGAAACACTTGTGGTTGAATAAGCCATATCCCTTTCCCCCTCTCCTTTTTCTCAACCATTTATTGTGAAAATATTCAAATATAGAGAAAAGTTAAACGAATTATACAGTGAACACCCAGATACTCACCATTTAGATTCTATAATGAACATTTTGTTGTATTTGCTTTATCACCTATTCATCTATCCATTCCTTTATGCATTTCAGATTAAGTTGCAGACATTAGTACAGTTTGTAAAAATTTTTCAGTATGCATGTCATTAACTAGATGAACAAACTCTTTTGTGCTCTGAAATCAACCAAGTCATCCTGCATTATACCTGCATTTACTGTGTTGCCAAAACTCTAGTCTACCTGTGTATCTTAGATCTGTTTGGCCATGGATCACATGTCTTTTTCATTAACTCTTGGATGACTTTCTATTTCACCTAGTGTCGTGCCAGGTGCACATTCTATAGACACTACTTGATGCTGATGAGCAGAAACAGAGCTAGTGCCAGAGGAAGAATCCTGGTAAAACCAGAATAAACTGGGGAAGGACAGAAGGGAATCTGAGAAGAGGACTACAGATGAATGGGAAAGAAGCCAGGGCTTGAAGAATTAGGGGGAAGCAGGATGCCTTCACTTGCCTGGTACTTCCAGCAGTGCTATATGCTACTTATGAGCTTTTTCTTTAAAAGAATGGGTTCCAGGAAACTAGGGACAACTGCTGCTAAGCAGAGCATATGACAAGTTTCCTTGCTACTCTTTAGGAAACCCCAATTAACGTATTCATGTTGCTTCATGAATATGCTGATTTGCCATAAGATGCAGGTTAGTTTTGGAGAATGTGGGTGGACCACTGAAAACCTTCCAAACTATATCTGTGCTATAACCAAAGAGCACTTAAATTCAGTGAATCCCAGTGTCGTTTTTCTTTATAACCTTTCCTTTCTTGTATTGCTTATGAATACAAGGATAGCCCTCATCTATCTTTACTGAGTTGTCATTTTGTGCCAAGTACTATGCGAGATGCTATCAGGTCATTGACACTTTCCAACAGCCTGATAAGGTAGGGACTACTTCCTCCCCATTTTTCAGATAAGAAGACTTGAGACACAGCATGGTTAAGTATCTTGTCCATAAGACAGAATTCAAGAAATTCAGGTCTGCCTGACTCCAGAGCCCAGTTGTCCTAACCGTTATACCAAACTGTCAAATGAAATTTAAAAAAAAATGTCAACCCAGTATAAATGCAAGGAGATTTACTTTCACTGTTTTGAATCAGCATGTAATTTATTCACTAAGCAAACCCAATCGAATCAGTGAATTAAGAATTATTCCTTTAATTCTTAGGATATTGTCATAGTAATGGATTCAAATTGCCTGAGTTCAAATCCCAGTACCAGTCAAGTACTGTAAGCAAGTCACTTAGCATCAGTAAGCCTTAGTTTCCTTGCCTATAAAGTGAGGATAAAAGTGTCTACTATAGGAGGATTACTTGAGCCCAGGAGTTCAAGTTTACAGTGAGCTATGATTGTGTCACTGCACTCCAGCCTGCATGACAGAGCAAGACCCTGTCTCAAAACAAAAAAACAAAACAACAACAACCACAAAAACCATATAGTGTTGTATTGTGAAGATTGATTAAGAAAATTATGTAAAATTTGCTATGTCTGACATGCAATAGGGGCTCAGCCTATACTAGATCACTGTCATTTCTTCCCTCTTCCTTTTATTGGACGACACAACTCATCTGTAGCTTTCACTTGAGGAAAACAAACTATTCCTGAAACATTTTTTTCAGGAGAGACATTCTGAAAAAGAGTATTAGGTTATTTCTGAGGCTGAACAGGGACAGTTACCAACTCTTAAGTGTATTTCTTTAAAAAAAAACTTTTTAAATTTTTATTTATTTATTTATTTATTTATTTATTTATTTATTTATTTAAGAGGTGGGGTCTCACTATCTTGCCCAGGCTAGTCTTGAACTCCTGAGGTTAAGTGATCCTCCCACCTGGGCCTCACAAAGTGCTAGGATTATTGGTGTGAGCCACCATGCCTGGCCAAGTATATTTCAAAATAAGCTGGAAACATGAATCCTTAAGAGAGTTGGGATGGTCCATCTCTCTGCCTCCTGCAGATTAAGGCTAAATTGTGACTTTATCTGTTTCATCACTAGACTAAATTCCACAGTTGGCATAGACTATTAAACCTGGGATATTGGTGATCCCAGCCTGGTAATTTCATGGCAAGCAAGCTGAGGCTAAGAGAGTAGAAGTGACTTAACCAACATCAAACAGTGAAGAAAATTAGGAGACGTCAGTTCTTCTGACTCCTTATCCAGTGTTCATTCTGTGGTTCCCTTGTCGGCTTTCAGACAGGTGAAACCAAGCCTTGCTGTGTGTTCTTTGCAGGAGCTTGAACTGATTAGACTCAGGGTTTGGTGCAAGTTTGATCGATTCAGAAAACATGAAACTTTGTTCTGGTTCAAATCAGCTTACTAGTTTTTGTTGCTTTCAAACTGTTACCATTTCTGTTTTGTTTGGAGGTTAGCAAATTAGTGTTGTCTCTTCCCGTTTAAGTTCATGGTTTAGTTCAAGTTCTTGGTTCTTTGAAATCTTCCACTGGGACTTTTGTTTTTGACAAAAATACTCAGAATCTGGGGTGGCTAGTAACGGAAATTCGTTTGAAAAGATCAATCAGGCTTGGTGACGGCTGCCGAGGAGGAGCTTGAGTGGTTTAGGGAACCATTAGTGCTTACATTCTGGAACTTGAAATCGGGATAATGGAAACAGTGCAATGGTTTTTGGTGTGCTTGTTTGTTTTTATAAGGATGCTCTGATGCTTTCATTGCCCTTCTTGCTAATCTGGGTTGAAACTGCTGCCTCCCACCTCATTGCCTTTTGGGACACTCTGTCAGTCATGTTCCTCATTTTTTGACTGTGAGAAAGAAGCTAACAAAAAAAAAATTCATCTTTCCTGTTCCTTTCCCTTTACTTTGAATGGCCCTTCTGAGGAACTTGAGGGATATGAATTTCAAGCTTAAATTTGTGGAGTTTAGTTGCAATGCCCAAAGGCAGAACAGTCCGATTCTGAAATACAGCCTTTGTTCCTTTCTTACCAATGTGGTTTTTGAAGTCTCAGGCAAGCCTCCTTTGCTGAACCTGAAATTGGACTGACACCTTCCTTAGTGGCCAGCCATGCTGCCAGTGAGGCTGTGGTGGAGGGTAACAGGGATGAGGCCTCTGGAGAATTGTATCCCACCTGCCTGACTTTCCGAATGGCAGAGGAAAGTGAGATCTGGTGCTAGGGCTGTCAGTACCTTTTCAGGCTCTTGACTGTTTCTCTAAGCAGTTGGAAGGCTAGGATTGCAGCTTTGATGGTCAGGGGGCCACTCCCAATACCTCAAAAGACAAGCACTTTTTATTATAGTAGGTGAGATTTCGGATGATTTCAGCAAGTATGTTTCTGATTAGAAAGCTCTCACTTTAGATTCATTTTCTCTTTTCTCCACCCCTCCCCTCTTTTTCCCTCCTTCTCCTCTCTTGTCTTTTTCTCCTCCCCTTCCCCCTTTCAGCGGCTCACTTGCTCTTAGCTACCAATTACCTGTTCTGTGATTAATATTATCATTTTTCCAATTGGTTTAACATAGATTTTGGATATGTATTATACTGGCATCTTCAGTAGTAGCAATGACGTTTACAGGGGCAATTAGAAAAAGTTTTCTTTCTTCTTACAAGAAGTATGATGGGCACTTGTTTGAGGGCACAGATAGCACTGGATGGGCCAAGAGGAGCTGACATCTGATATCTCTGCTCTATCCCCCACCTTTCTTTTGGCCGCTTCAGATTTGGTTCATGTGGACAAACACACATTTGGGAACCACCATACAGATGGAAATCAGGACATGTGGGATTTGGCCGAACCAAAGATCCCCAAACATTGCCTGGATCATTTAGTGCCCCAGGTGTGGCCACCCCAGGACTTTATGTGCTAAAATTGTGTCCCAGCTGAAGCCAGCTGGTCACTGTATATATAGTATCAAGGCAGCTTGGAGCCTCATAAGGCATGACTTTGGATTTTTACCTTGTAGATTTAGATTTAATCACCTTGAATCCTACCCCAACACACTGGGCAATGATGAGGATATAACAGGCAAATAGAAAGCTTGAACAAAAAGAGATGCTCATTATCTAGTAGTTTGCATTCTAGATGGGACATAATACTAGACCATATGAAGAAAAATGAACTGACTTTCCAGAAAGGAAAAAGAGAATTTAGAGGGATCCAGTCTCTTTAATAAACTTTTGATGTATTATTTTAAAATTTTCTGAAAAAAGTTCCCTGCTGTGGAATTTTAAGAGCAAACAATGATTCTGTCTAATTTAAAAATTGTAAGAATTGAACAGTGTTTTATGAAATTATATTGATTCTTTCTTTTTATTTGCCTTATATGATAGAGGTACCTCACTTCAATCATTAAGGCAAGATTTGTTTAGGGCATGGTAGTAATAATCCCATACAATTGTATAGCCCTTTACAATTTACAAAAGGGTTTTCATACCTATTATCTCAGTAGCTCTTCACAGCAATCCTGTGAAACAGTCAGGATAGGTACTATTCTCTTCAGTTAACAAATAAAGGGAACTTAGGCTCAAAGAAATTAAGTGACTTGTCCAGAGTCACATAGTTAGAAAGTTGTAGAACTGGAAGCTGAACCCAGGTTTCCTGATACCCGACCCCAGTGCTCCTTTGGTTGTATCATGTTTCCTCCCAGAGACACTGTCTCCTTTTTGTTCCTACCTGTGATTAATTTTAAAATTTGTCTAAAAATGAGCTTTAGTTTAGTGGATGAGCAAAACTGAAGCACTTACATGTAAAGTCCTTTCTTAAGTCACCTATGAAGTGGGTCCTGCACATAGCTCTTGGCATTTCACCTTCATTTTAACTGAACTATTTTTAGGTAGACGTAGATTTGTTTTTCAGTGTTAAATATATGGACAAAAGTTGTGTGATCCACTGATTATAAGTGTGAAAGCTGCACTTGGGGAATGGGACTAGGGATGAAAAGTTGGCTTAAAATAATTAGCTTCTTGCCTTTGTGTTAAGATATATCATGTTCAATAGAATTTAATTTCTTTATACTTCCTTTGCTTCCAGCCTTTTAAATACAATTCTTTAGGGAAAATTAGCAAATATTCATTCTGAATGTTGATTTCTCAGGAATAAGGGTAGCCAGAGGAAAGAAAAAGCGAAGGGGTGACTTTCTGTGCCCTATAAGAGTGGGCAAACATTATTTTGTTCGGAGCTGTGAGCTAAGATTTCTTCCAAGGCATGCAAATCGTAAAGTTCTGATTTGTCAACTGCATGCTGTTTCTTTAGGCACTGATGTATGAAATCCCGAACGAATTCTCCAATGAACATACTGCTAATTGCTTCTCCACCTGCTCTCCAACCTCCTCCACCCCACCCCCTCCACTCCCAATTCAGCCTATAAGTGTCCGTCATTGGAGATGGATGGTGACACATGCAGTAATAGCAATTCATAAAAGCCAGTTCCAGCCCTTGTCTTCAAGGCTCCTGGATTTTCCACTGCCTGCTTTTGTGTAAGTGAAGTGGATGGAAGTGCTACTGGCATCAGAATCCTCCTCCCTATGCTCCGTTGCTAAAGCTCAGTTGCTCGGCTGGAGCTGAGCTAAACAGAAGCGTCGGATCTAAGCTGAATTATAGCTATTTTTCTTTTCCCTCAATGGGGTGGGTGGGTTAGGGATAGGGTGTAGTGGGGATTTGGGGTGCTTTGGCTTTTCTTCTTGTGGAGAGAAGAGGGTAAGGAAAGAATAACTCACGATAGGATACAACGTGAAACAGTTCCCTGAAGAGTGTCACAATGTTCCTGGTACAATATACAGGTATAGTATGTTTTGTTTTATCTGAATTTCCCCTTTGTTTCAAAGTGCATTTCTTTCTTTTATTTTTCCTTCAGTTCAACTGTACTGAAGGACAAATAGGGTTCTAATGAGCTAAACAAAATAGCTGCATAAAATATGCCTGCCCCTAGCTATAATGTTTGTAGCAGATTGCTGTATAAGATCTGCGTTTTCTGTTAAACTGGTAGTCCCGATCCCTTAATTGTGCACGCTTCTCTGCTGTATTCTTGTATTGAATTTCTCAAGTCTTATGTCTGCAACTGGTAGTATGTGATATAGCTTAGAGTGTTTGCACAGAGACGGTGCTTTGGAAGCAAAAAGCAATTTTTAAACACTTAGTGTGTTATGTTTCTCTTGAGTTTATTAACTCCTGTATTTGTTAATTGGTTGTATAGATTTGGGATATACTTAAGAGTAGGGAAACTTCAAATAGGAAGCATTCCAGGACACATCTGTTTGGTAAATTTAGTTATGTTTCATTACTGAACTCAAGTTGATGAACATTATATATTATTGTTGTTTGTTTATTCTCCTGATAGAAAAAAAAAGTGCTGGAAACAGCAAAGCTACAAATATGAGCCCCAAACCATCTGTATTGTAAAATATCTTTGGATCAAAAGTGTTTCTTAAGTATTCTCTTAAGCTTTCAGAAACATAATGGTCCATAATGATGAAGAAGATTCTGATCAGGTATGGGCGAATGTTTTTTGAAAGGCTTCTTACACAGCAGTTAGACAGAAAGGTCCCTTGCAAATGAAAAACCCTGAGAAAGTTTCACTTTCTTGCTGCACAAAACAGAAGCTTAGTTCCTACAACCACGTTGTTTTGATAAGTTTGAATATCATTTGTTGTCAAGGACTTTCATCTCCATTGTTGCTTTATTATTCTTAAAATATTGTGCTCCTGCGCTTAACAGCTAAAAGATCATGTTCTATTTTGATGCGTGGTTTGACAGTTGATTTCGCTCCTCATTAATTGGACAGCATGCAGATGATGTGGAGAAGTGAGTGAGTGACAATATTTCAAGGTTACGTTGAAGAGCATACAGTGAACCTTAGTGCCTGGACCAACAGCTGCTGAATTGAATTGTCTGCAATTAAAGCAACAGCAGGTTTGTGTAGTCTCCCTGCAGCCCATTTATTTGAATTTATAGCTTCAGTTTCTTCTTTGAGTATTGGTTGGTTTGTTCTGCTAAGTGTTGGAAACTTGTGCTTGCTGGATGTTTTCTCTACACTCCAATGCATGCTTGACTCTAGAAGAGCCATCTCTGTACATTTTAATGTGAGAAGTTGTTGAGGTTTTTTTCTTATGGTTAAAATCAGAGACTGTCTTATTTTCTCCACTACAAAATTAAATAGATTTAAATGGAAAATATTGCTTTATTCAATAAATAGAGGTTTCTCATGGACCAGTGTTACTAGTTTAAGTTTCTGGCAATGAAAAATGCTGGACTTTGTTATGCTACTGGAATTACTATATCTGGGAAGAACTCTCTGCTAATAAAAATGTTTACATTTTAAAAATGACATTATCTCCTTGCCAGCTCTCAATTCCACAGTGACCTAATGAATAACTTCAAATCTAACTAGGTGGCTTTTATGACTGTATTTTATTTGTATGCTAATAGTGAATACATGTTTAATTCCTTAATGATTTCACTCTATTAAAAATTACAATTGCAGTATAGTTGTTGGTTACTGAATCATAGTGGATGTGGTATAAAACATTTAGACAGTGATTTACTATATACTTTCTTAGTTCATTCTCAGTAAGTGTGAGGTCAGTGATGATATGATCTCCATTTTATAGGTAAGAAAACTGAGATTCAGAATGAGTACCTGGCCTGAGGTCTCCATCTAAGTGCAGCCTAAACTTACAGGTTACATTATCTGATTAAAGAATCTGTGCTTTTTCCTCTCTGATATCAGGCTGCCTCTCGGTTGATGGGTGCCAGGTAAATGTGACTTATGCTACTAGAGAAGGAGGATAAATTTGGTCATTTACTAAAAAATGTATTCTTGGATAGGATGCTAGAGATGTTTTCAAAACTATTTTTAATCCAGCATTTATCTGAATATGTGTGTGACTTCAAGATTAATTTTACAGATGTATAAAAAACACTAGTGTTTTCATTAATGTGTACATCAATATGAATGAAAGTAGAGCTTTGTGAAATTTTAGGGAAGCAAAATGTTGTCTATTCCAAAAGGTTAGTATGGAGTATTTTCTTTTTTAAACAAGCTGGTTTGTTTTTATTGTTGTACTGGATGAACTTAAAAGATAAAATGTTGTCTATTCCAAAAGGTTAGTATGGAGTATTTTCTCTTCTAAACAAGCTAGTTTGTTTTTATTCTTATACTGGATGAACTTACAAGATTGTTTCCATGCAAGTATGTGTATTTTAAGATATACTGGCTATGAATGTGAAGTGCTGTATGTTTTTGAAATTTGAGTATTTTGTCCAGATCAGCAGAAAAAATATACAGCTAATTCAGGTTCACACTTTTCTTTCTTTCCGTCTCTGTCTCTGTGTCTCTCCGTCTCTCTGTCTCTCTCTCTCTCTCTCTCTCGTAGATAAGCATTCTTATCTTTTAAAATTTCCAAATGGTTTCTCAATTTTAAATTCATTAGTTTTAAGGGAAAAAATGCTTTTTGTCCCACTGAAGAAGGAATACTATTTAAAGCCGCATTATCAATTCAGCAAATGAACCCAAATACTTGAATAGCTCATACAAGCTCTCTGGTAAAACTTTCTTTAAAACCCCTTCAGTAAACATTCTTGAAAGGGCAATTTTTATATCTGAATTTATTAGAGACTGTCCCATGTACTAGATTAATGACTGGATGTTCATGCCATAGACAACTCTTCTTCAGCATTTGACAATGAACATTTGAGAATGTTGATAAGAAAATGGGCCAGAGATAGAGCAAGTATTGTTATAATCTGTTTATGAGACTTTAAGATGGTAATGAATATATTATCTCAGATACCATTTGATTGAAATTTACCCTTATCTAAGATGATATCTTTATATTTTAACATATCTTAAAGTAAATCTGTCCTTGTAATATTTCCTTCTGGCAAAAAAGAAAGGAGGATGATATAAAGCCCTTTTATCATTCTTTAAAATTAAATGAATTTGACACTTAAAAAATACAGGTGGGAACTTCGGGGAACAGATCAGGATTAGAGGAAGGAGAACTGGGCAAACTAGGCATGAAATTGGAGGTTCCATATTAAAGTTGGTTTCAGGTGGCAAATGTCCTGTGTAGTTGGAAGCTCTGGCTAACATCCCTCACT
The DNA here is from genome assembly GCF_008728515.1 of Papio anubis. Classification (NCBI taxonomy): domain Eukaryota; kingdom Metazoa; phylum Chordata; class Mammalia; order Primates; family Cercopithecidae; genus Papio; species Papio anubis. Next base: position 23,437,317 of record NC_044996.1, read on the forward strand.
CTGTTCCTTTTTCTAGGAATAGGCACTCTGAATATAAATGAAAAAGAATTTATTGGGGCTTTTAAAGAAATGACATTTTCTTATGGGCAAAAGAAAAAGTCTTTCATCTACAAAATAGTTACTTTTTCCCTGTTTTGTTTGAGGCCAAGAAAAATTCAAGAGGAAGATTTGTAGGTTCTGGTTGTTCGGGGAGCTGAAGTTGAGTCGTCTGATGGATTTTCCTCTTTGGTACACCTATGAGCATGTTTTAGAGGAGTGAAGGGCAGGTCTCATGGACGGGAATATAAAGGTTAATATAAACCAGTCCATGGTGTGCTAGAGCCAGCTTGCACTAGCTTATTTAAGGGGATCACCAAGAATATTAACAAATTTGAAAATTTATTCATATTTGCCTTTTTCCAAAAAGGACTTAATATGCTTATTATGAATAATACAATAATTAAGGCATGCTATTTATGTAGGATAGTGTACTGCAAATGCCCCTTGGGCTGCTAAACTATACTGATTGACATTATTGAGCATAGTACAGTTGAATGTGTGTCTCCCCAGCCATATATAAACACAATAGTAAGAATAGCTAACATTTGGCCAGGCGCAGTGGCTCATGCCTGTAATCCCAGCACTTTGGGAGGCTGAGGGGGCTGGATAACTTGAGGTCAGGAGTTCGAGTCCAGTGTGGCCAATGTGGCAAAACCCTGTCTCTACTAGAAATACAAAAATTAGCCGGGCACGGTGGTGGGTGCCTGTAATTCCAGGTACTCGGGAGCCTGAAGCAGGAGAAACGCTTGAACTCGGGAGGCGGAGGTTGCAGTGAGCCGAGACCATGCCATTGCACTCCATCCTGGGCAACAAGAGCGAAACTCCATCTCAAAAAAAAAAAAAAGAGCTAACATTTATTGAAAGCTTACTCTGTGCCAGGTCATGTTATAAATACCTTATATGTATGAACCCATCAACCCTCACAGCAATGCAATTAGGTAGGCAGTAGTACTTCCATTTTAAGGTTAGAAAAACAGATACAGAGTTTAAGTATCCAGCCTACCACGACGTCACACAATTACTAAGTAGCAAGAATCAATATCGGATGGCAAGTTTGTCTTCAGAGCCAATGCTCTTAACCACTGTGGAATATGCTGTATGTCTTTAGGGACTCTTTATTAAAGAAGCTGTTTGCCCACCTGTGTGCTACCTGGAGCAGATATCCCATTGTTCATGACTTCAAAAGTCCTAGACAGTGTAGAGCTGTCTGCTGACCAGACTATTAAAAATTTTTACTGTCTTTCTGACCCCCATCGTTGGTAGTCTTTACTGACAGAGTCAAGGGGAACATTGTATCCCCAGGAATTTCTAAACATTGCTGCTACTCATGTTCTTTCTTCAGATTTTCAGCTTTGTTTTTAAGATCTCTTTCATAATCTGTTGCTTCTCTCTCCATTCTCAGCTTTTTGCAACAAGAAACATTGACAGCCAAAGTGTAATTTTTCTTCTATGCAGCCAAATGGCCAAACATCGCACATCTTCTCTGTGTCTACTCTCTCCCGACTCCATTTTATGCCTAACTGTTAGAATGTTCTTCCTAAATGCAGATCTTATCCTATCACTCCTCTCCTTAAAAATCCTCTAAAGGATTTTGCCTTTTTTTTTTTTTTCCAAATAGACATTCAGGGCCATCCATAGCCTTGTCCCAGGCACTCAGAATTCCCTTACACTCTTATCTTCCACTACACAACACTCTCTATATCTTATTTACCTGCCACTCTAGACCACTTCTGGGTCATAGGTACACCCCAAATTTTCAAGCTCCTGTGCCTTTCCATACTGTTCTCTACATTTCAATTGCCATCCTTCCTTATCTCCAGCAATCCTAGAGCTGCTCAGTATTTAAGATTCCACTCAAATTACACTTGCTACTGTATTTAATATTTATTTTTGGTCTGTCTTCCCCCAATAGACTGAGTTCTTGAAGTCATGACCATATTTTACTTGTCTCTTAGCACATAGCCTGGTTCTTGCACACAGTTAGCACTCGCATGCAGTATTCAGACCTTCAGCAGCTGCACCACCAGAGGTTTTTCTCCTCTTCTGCTAGCTAAAGGTTTGGAGCTGTTCCGAAGCCTGAGTTTCTGAAGCTGAATGGCTAGATTGCTTCTGCTTTGCGTAGGTATTCTGGAATATTCCATTCAAAAGTTTTTTTTTTTTTCCTAGTGCAAGTACCTTCTTAATTTTTTATTTTCTATACTCATCGTTGCTCAGATCTACTATACTTTGAAAGCTGTCTTTTGCCTTTGTGGAACATTTTGCACTTTTGTATAGCAATAAGGGCTTGCCTACATATTTAATACCATTCAAGAAAATAAATCGGTATATGTAAAGTGATAATTGGAATTTTTGATGCATATTCACAGTGTTTCTCAAAATGTGGTTAAGGAATTACCTGTGATAGCGTTACCTAAGATATGTGTAAAATGTAGATTTCTGAATCCCCATCCCAGACCTACTGAATCAGTCTGAGTGATCTGCATTTAGCAGACTCCCCAGATAATTCTTCTGTATGAATGACTTTTGAGAACCACTGTTCAAAGGCAAAAATAAAATGCTAAATTCTGATCCATATTCTCTATGGATATTCATATTAATTACATTGTGGAAAAACTATTCTTAAAATGGTTTCAATATTTTGGTCGAACACTGAAAGTCTTAGTTTCCTGGTATCTAACCCAGTGCTGCCTGATAGAACTGTGTAAGATGATGAAGTATTCTGTATCTTTACTATCTAACACAGTATCCACTAGCCACATGTGGCTATTGAGCATTGAAATGTGGCTACTTCAACTGAGGAACTGATTTTTTTTTTGTTTTATTAAGTTTAATTAAATTGATATTTAAATAATCACATGTGGCTACTGGATGTAGTACCGTCAGTGCTGCTCAAGAAGGTTTGGCTATCCAGAAGTAGTAATTCTCTTACAGGTCTAGATGGCCACAGTGATAATTGTATCAACAGGAAATCAAACTGGAATGTTGTTTCCTTTTACATATAGGACAAGCATTTCGTTTTATGGATAATTTAAATTTTAAAAACAGCCTAAAGTGAGTTATCCTCAGAAGGGATTTGACAAATTATGATCTCAACTAAATTTAAATGCGAGCTACACTCTTCATTTCTCATCAGTACTGTTTTTCTCATATTGGCTTGCTGTTGAGGGGTGGCTGTTAAGTCTTGATTTCTGAGCTAGGAATAAGAAAATTGAGTTAATCAGAAGAAAGAGCTCCTACCTTCAACGTTTATGTCATAGACACTTTTATACATTTTAGCTCTCATAGCCCCTTTCACTCTTTTCTTTTGGATTGTTCAACCCCTTAGCCACTCATGACTCACAACTTTTCAGCTTCCATTTCTTCCTTGAATAAATCTTTTTTGAACCAGTAGTATATTCCTTTCAGGACTATTTTGTTATTTAAAATAGCATTAACACTTTGGAAGAATTTGATCAGAAATGGAATGTAGTCTGTACATAAAGAGATATACGTTTAGGTCCTTTTATGTTTTATTATTGTGTGGAGTTCATCAAGTATATTAGTTGTACTTAGTGGCTTTAAATAGAACCCAGTGTCAGAATCTAAAGTATTGGGGAAAAAAATACATGGATGGAGTAAAGTCCTTGACTATTGTTGTCTGTGGAAACTATATGGTAAGTAATTATGCCTGTTGGACCTGCCCTCTGTTGCCTAGATCCCAGTTCTTTGTATACTTTTCAATTGTTAAAATTTTTAGCACATCCTGAAATTCCCTTCTTTCTCTTTCCATTCTTCACTTTCTTTGGCTCTGTGGCTCTGTTTTCTGTTTTTAATGGACAGCAGGCATCCTCCCCTGCTTTTTTGTACCATTCAAACTCACTCCCAGAATTCATTGTTGTATCCAACCTCACTGAACTGCCTAGAGGAGTTCAAAACGGGTGTTTCAAAGTGCCTCTCAGGGCCACCCTGGAACACTCTGCAAATAGGTTCTTTTGTTTTGAGGACTAAAGAGACAGTATCGCAGCTACAGTTTTGAGAAATGTGTAAAAAGAAAACCCATTTGGATCTAAAGGAAAATTTTAACCTCTTGCCCCTCCCTTCCCCCAGACTACATCTATAATTTTCAGTGACATTTTTACTTTGTTTAGGAAACCAGATATTTCTGCTTTCAGTAAAAAAAGTTCACTCTGATCAGGATCCTTCCTAATTTAAACCAGAGTAGAGAAGAAGGGAAATATGTTTTAAAGGTATGCTATAGGACTATGCTAAGATATTTACATAAATTATTTTATTTAATCCTTGTTAGTACTCTCAATAAATGATAAAGAAGTTGTTCTTCTTAGCCGAGACTATATATACACCACTAACTTGTCTAAAGCTCTGTCTCCAGAAACACTGCTCTTAGAAAGCCTGCATTGCTGTTGCTTTTTACTTATATACATAATTATGAATGGTTACCTATTCTCTTACTCTATTTCTCTGTGGATATGGGTGTTGAAGAGATAAGATGGGAGGGAGGGAGGAAGGGAGGGAGAGAAAGGGAGAAGGGAAAAGAGAAGAGAGGTTATCAGTGCTAGGATGTTCCCTCATAAAAATCCCAGATCTGCATAAAATGGGAAAATGTAAAGGAAACACTTCCTGTGCTAGCTGTCTATCAAACAGGAATTGGGATGTGTTTTAAGAGAGCTTCTGACTAAGAGGTTGTAAAGAAAGCCTTCTTTAGTTTCTTTATGCACTTCTACTTATTGCCACTCCCTTGCCCTGCAGTCTAAGAGACTGCTGACTCTTGCTGCCAAACATGGTTGACATTTTCCCAAACCTTGCCCATGGATTTGGAGGTGGAACAGGAACTGCAAAGGACCACAAGCCTTACACACTCTGCTGAGTCATGGAAATTTGCCCAGCTTATTCATTGGAAGTTGTACAATCTGCATTCACCTCAATTTGTGGTAAGGAATATGAGGAACGTAAAATAATTGTGACAATCCATATTTAATAAAAATGGCAATAAGCTGCAAGTAAGTCAGACTATCCTGGAAAGGTTTTTTGGGTGGCATTTTACATTTTGTCTTGGTTATAAATATCAAACAAATAAATATAAAATATCATCAAAAGTAATTTTGATTCATGCTTTTATACATCTGCAAGTGACAGGGGATAGTAAACTATATTAAGAGTGTGCAATGTGATACAGCATTTTAAAAGCCAGTATGGTTTTGAGTAACTGACATGGATATGGACAAATATCTTAGAGCATAGTAGTGAGAATCCCTTTTTAATTGGTAGTGAGACTATGCCCAAGTTTCCATTCTCTGGAACTGAGATGCTTGAAATGGAAAAGGGCAATTGAAATGCTTAAGGAATCTAGGGAGAGTGGTTTATGATGGTAGAACACAAAGTAAATATGATAAAGACCGCTTGAGTAGTTCGTGAATATTGGCACTCACGGCTCTTTTGAGTGGAGTGAGCAATAAAGAGCATAGTCTCAAGGAAAAAGGTATAAGCACAGGCAGAAATATGACCACTGGAGGGATAAGCCTGGAATTCCAGTAGTATCTCTCTCCATCTCAACTAGTATTCCCTGAGTGCCCTACCCATGGGCTTTGTGAGGCATTTAACAAGAAGGGAAAGAAATGGTCTGAGAAGAAATGGTTTGAAGGAATCAAAGTGAGAAGGACATAATTGTTTTGTCAAATATTAACAGCTAGTTAAAATAAAAGGAAACCCCACCCAGAAGCAAACTCTCCAGAACATTTATTTGGCTGGCCTCACATTAAGGCCAGATGAAGCACAAGCTGTAGAGAAGAACCTCACTCTAACATGGAATATGATCTAAGGCAATGCCCTTCTTGGACCATCTCCACGTGGATTTATTACTGGAAGTAACAGAAGGGCTATGTTAGAACATTAGAACACAGTTCCAAGGCATGAACACCGAGGTTGGGATTTATAGTAAGGCTCTGGTGTACTAGCTGGACAATGAGTACAATTTCATTGCAGATGTTTTCCATTGGAGATTTTTGACATGTCAGTGAGCCGGGATAAGTCAGCCAGCACTACTTAGCTAGCACCTACTATATTGTGTTGCCTGTACTTGACCAATCCAGTGAGGGAGGTATTTGAAGCTGTTTAGCCATTTCTGATCCTCAGGGCACTATTGATAAGCTGCCCCGCCCAGGATAGTAAACTGCCCCTTGCTGTTGTGAAACAGGTAATGGATAAACAGCTTTTCTCATAGTATATGTACTTCTCTCTTTTCAGTATCAAATCATTCCCAGTAAAGTGTAAAATGGAGTAGACGACTCCCCACGAGGTTTTAAATCTAGATCATAATGGACCACCTGCCAAATGCTTTCCCTTTATGATCCCAAGTTAAAGTTATTGACAGAGAGAAAAGCATTGCAAAATGGAGTGCCAGTTTCTTATGGCATTCGTGGACTTAAGCCAAAATATTTAAAACCCTCAGCCAAATGGTTCATTCAGGAGCTTTGGAAGCAACTTGTAAAAATCAACAGCCTGCCTATTCCATATCTGGGGAAAGGACAGAAGAGGGAGGAAGGAGATAAAAGAGTACAGAATGGTTTGTATTCATGAACTATTATCAGTGTTAAGTACAATGTAGGATGTTGGTCTTACTAACATTTATGAAATGCTACCCTTAAAGCTGCAGACTAAGGAAAGAGCAATCCAGTAGTTGTGCCCATTGCTAAATGATTGAGCCAGAAACAGCATATAAATATTAGAAATGGCTTAAACCACAGCATCAAGTTTTATTATTTCATAAGGAAGTCACTACTGGGACTTATGACTGTAGTGGGAATAGGTAAGTACTCATTTATTTCTAGCTAATGAGAAAATTACTAAGAAGGAGAAAAGGGAAGTTTACAGATAAAAGTTCAGAAGGATTTTGTAATATAAGCATTTTAAAAGAATTTTATGGTTGTAAGAAACCTTAAAGGTTACCAAGTCATTTTCCCTCACTCCCTTTCATACATAATCTATTACCTATATCTACTCCATCCTCAAGTGGTCAATCCAATTTATGCTTAGATACTTCCAATAATTTGACACTCTCTATTATATGGTAGGAAATCTGATTCTTGAATAGCTCAAGTTATTGAATGTTTGCATAAATAAGCCAAAATCTCTCTCTTTTCAGCCTCTATTCAGCTCCTACTCTTAGACCTAGTACCATCCACACAACCTACAAAATAAATTGAGGAGTTATGTAGTGTGGTGACCCTGATTCTACTTACCCCTTGCTGCTATGCTAAGCAACTGGTAGCCCTTCATCATGGGATTGTTAGAAAACAATCATCATGTGCTCCCTGAGTGACTGTTGTTATTAACAGCTTCATTGATGTATGGCTTACGTATCATACAATTTACTCATTTTAAGTATATAATTTAGTGATCTTTAGTATATTCACAGGGTCTTGCAACCCTCACCAAAAATCTAATTTTAGAACATTTTTGTTACCCCCAAAATAAGTAAACCTAGATCTCCTTAGCCATTAACTCCCAATTTCCTATACTCCCTTCCTCCAACTCCCAGCGCTGGGCAACTACTAATCTACTCTCTATATATAGATTTGCCTATTCTGGACATTCCATATGAATGGAATCATGAAATATGTGGCCTTTTTCATCTGGCTTCTTTCACTTAGCATAATGATTTCAAGGTTAATCTGTGTTAATTTCACTAATCAGTATTTCACTCCATTTTATGTTTGGGTAATATTCCACTGTATGGACATAGCACATTTTGTTTATCTAGTCATCATTTGGGTTATTTCCATTTTTGACTATTGTCAGTAATGCTGCTATGAGCATTAATGTGTAAGTTTTCATGTGGACATATGTGTTCATTACTCTTGGGTATATATATACCTAGGCATATATACCTGGGTCATATGATAACTCTATGTTTAACTTTTTGAGGAGGTGGCAAAAACGTTTTCTAAAATGGCTACACAATATTACAGTCCTACCAGCATTAAATAAGGGTTCCAGTTTGTCCACAATCTTGTGAACACTTATTATTTTCTGCCTTTCTTTTTATTTTATACTAATAGATGTGAAATGGCGTCTTATTGTGGTTTTGAAAATACTTTCTACCATTCTGTAGGCCTTCTTTTCACTTTTATGATGATACCATTTGTCTGAAAACATTTCTAATTTTGATAAAGCCCAGTTATCCATTTTTTTCTTTTGTGGCTTCTGTTTGGGTATCATATATAAGAAACCATTGCTTAATTCAAGGTCATGAAGATTAACTCTCATGTTTTCTTCTAAGAATTTTAAAGTTTAGCTCTTACGTATAGGCCTATGATCCAATTTTAGTTCATTGTTGTATATGACGTGAGGCAAGGATCCAACTGTATTATTTATATGGATATCCAAATGTCCCAGCATCATTTGTTTGCAAAACCACTTTTCTCTTTGCATAGTCTTGGCACGCTTGTCAAAAATTAATTGAAGGTAAATATAAGTGTTTATTTTTGAACACTCAATTTTATTCCTTTTATCTATATGCCTGCCCTTACATCGGTACCACACTGTTTTGTCTATATGCCTGCCCTTGTGTCAGTACCACACTCTTTTGATCTCAGAAAATGAGAGTCCTCCAACTTTGCTCTTCTTTAAGATTGTTTTGGTTATTCTGGGTTTCTTGTATTTGTATATGTATTTTGGAATCAGTGTGTCAATTTCTGAAAAAAAAAAAAAAAAAAAAAGGCCAGCTTAGATTTCAAAAGGAATTACTTTGAATTTATAGAGAGTGACTGATTTTTAAAAGGCATACACCTCACTTAGAATAAGATCCCATGAGAAGTGACTCTGTACATAGTTTTCCTATACCCTTTCTCACCAGTAACACCACTTCAGAACCAAACCTATACCGTTTAAAACTACTTTTTAAAAAGGAGCCAGAATCTCCATGGTATAAATATGTAATATAAGACAACCAAAATTAAGTGCCCTGTTTAGTGACTCACACACTTCTTGCATTTGATTGGGATTATTCCTGAGTAAAGAAGCCAAGAACAACAAGTTGAAGGAGAAAATTATCTAGGTCAGAGATGGTTTCTTTTTACTCAGACCCATCCTGGAGTGAGCATGCTTGTGTATGTTTGTGTGTGTGTGTTGAGGGGGGCATGCATGTGTTGGTGTTAGTGTCTGTGTGGGTGGGGAGCGGCTGTGTGTATGTCTCTGCATGTTTCTGTTTTAATCCTTGCATGCAGATATGTGCATATGCATGTAGGTACACAAGTATGTGTGTATATGTGTTGTTTTTGTGTTTTTGTGTTTTTTCTTTTGGATCCTAGTAAGATACCTTTTGATAATGGAATAGAATATTACAAATAGGCTTTGTGGCATTTCATCCTTTTAGATGAACTTATTGAGATTTTGGAGTTACAGATGAATTTGGCCTTCCCACCTCAAAAGGATATTAACTTTCATTTCATTGCTTTCCTTCTTCTGTATCTCATTCCCTTGCTTGGCACTAGTTTCTGCATTTGCTTCTTCTTGGTTATCAAACTGTAGTTCCACATGATTTCCATAGTTGACCCATACCCCTCCACTGTTGTGATCATCTATGCTGCCAACCCTGCAATGATGGCTTATTAGCTTTTCCCTTTCTTCACACTCTTTACTACCAAGGAGTCAATTGTTCTGCAGAACCTTTCTAATTCCCTCATGCTCTATCCCCCAGATGGTGTCAAAAGTGTCAGGTCACGTGTTTTCCAATTACAGATGGAACAAAGTATTTACCCACTGGTTTTCTAGAACATGACAAACACAGCCTAGCACACTTATTAGTTAGAGTATGGAGAATAGAAAGCTAGTCCTTAAGAATGAAGAGCATTCAATCAGGATTTGAAAGCTTAGTCAAGTAGAAAGCTGGTACTGTATGTGCCTCTAGCTTTTAAAAAAATTCTCCTCACCTTCTTTTTTTTGTTTGTTTATTATAATTTAAGTTCTGGGATACATGTGCAGAACGTGCAGGCTTGTTACATAGGTATATACGTGCCATGGTGGCTTGCTGTACCCATCAATCTGTCATCTACATTAGGTATTTCTCCTAATGCTATTCCTCCCCTAGCCCCCCACCCCCTGACAGGTCCCAGTGTGTGATGTTCCCCTTCCTGTGTCCATGTGTTCTTATTGTTCAACTCTCACTTATGAGTGAGAACATGTGGTGTTTGGTTTTCTGTTCTTGTATTAGTTTGCTGAGAAGGATGGTTTCCAGCTTCATCCATGTCCCTGCAAAAGACATGAACTCATCTTTTTTATGGCTGCATAGTATTCCATGGTGTATATCTGCCACATTTTCTTTATCCAGTCTATCATTGATGGGCATTTGTGTTGGTTCCAAGTCTTTGGTATTGTGAATGGTGCCACAATTAACATATGTGTGCATGTGTCTTTATAGTAGAATGATTTATAATCCTTTGGGTATATACACAGTAATGGGATTGCTGGGTCAAATGGTATTTCTAGTTCTAGATCCTTGAGGAATCACCACACTGTCTTCCACAATGATTGAACTAATTTACACTCCCACCAGCAGTGTAAAAGCGTTCCTGTTTCTCCACATCCTCTCCAGCATTTGTTCTTTCCTGACTTTTTAATGATTGCCATTCTAACTGGTGTGAGATGTTATCTCATTGTGGTTTTCATTTGGCTTTTTCTAATGACCAGTGATATTGAGCTTTCTTTCTTATGTTTGTTGGCCGCATAAATGTCTTCTTTTGAGAAGTGTCTGTTCGTAAACTTCACCCACTTTTTGATGGGGTTGTTTTTTTCTTGGAAATTTGTTTAAGTTCCTTGTAGATTCTGGATATTAGCCCTTTGTCAGATGGATAGATTGCAAAAATTTTCCCCCATTCTGTAGGTTGCCTGTTCACTCTGATGATAGGTTTTTTTTGCTGTGCAAAAGCTCTTTAGTTTAATGAGATCCCATTTGTCAATTTTGGCTTTTGTTGCCATTGCTTTTGGTGTTTTAGTCATGAACTCTTTCCCCATGCCTATGTCCTGAATGGTGTTGCCTAGGTTTTCTTCTAGGGTTTTTATGGTTTTAGGTCTTACCTTTAAGTCTTTAGTCTATCTTGAGTTAATTTTTGTATAAGGTGTAAGGAAGGGGTCCAGTTTCAGTTTTCTGCATATGGCTAGCCAGTTTTCCCAACGCCGTTTATTAAATAGGGAATCCTTTCCCCATGGCTTGTTTTTGTCAGGTTTGTCAAAGATCAGATGGTTATAGATGTGTGGTGTTATTTTTGAGGCCTCTGTTCTGTTCCATTGGTGTATATATCTGTTTTGGTACCAGTGCCATGCTGTTTTGGTTAGTGTAGCCTTGTAGTATAGTTTGATGTCAGGTAGCATTATGCCTCCAGCTTTGTTCCTTTTGCTTAGGATTGTCTTTCTTGCTTCCTTCTTTTTCTTTCCTTCCTTCATTGCTTCCATTAGGTTGATGATCTGCCATGCAGGGGTAGATTAGGAATGAAGGTAAGTAATACTTTGTAAGTATTAAATATAGGCTGATGCTGAAATCGAGTAGAGAAGAGAGATGCCATTGTGCAGAAACATACAATATTAGAGATAGGGAGACATAGTTTGAAAAGGACTTCTCGAAGATTCTGATATGATCTTCAGTGGGTGCTATACCAGCCTAGCTGAAAATCACTGAGATAAATAAAAATGACTACTGTTTCATCCATGAGGATTTTTTAAGCAACCTTAAATGAGTTCCTATACCTTAATAAGTGCTTTTGCCTTACAAAATAAAACAGAACAAAACTAATGCTGAAGAAAATAGAAACTTACTTAGAACAACTTCTCAGATGGTTTCTAGTATTAGCAGTTTGCTCTGTCCATCAACTGTGAGGAGCCCAATGAGGTAAAGTAGTTTTTGCACATAAAGGGAAAGGCATGTGCTACCCCCAGTGATCCTGCATATTGTAAGCTCTAGCAGAGTGGGTGGGGAAGGAACACCATTGTCTAAAATGGACAAGTAGAAGAACAAGTTTCTAAGAGGTTTGCCCAGCTTTAAAAATACTGTTTCCACATAATTAAACTAAGTAGAGAGTCTGTATTGGTTCATGACCTCCTCTTTTAAGATACACATGGTGAGGTTAACCCTCAACCATATTTTAGCATCAATTACTTGAATCAGATACCCACATCGATTCCCAACTGAGGTTTCTGTTCCTCGGTGGCTTAGAAAAGAAGGTGTAAGGGAGATGTGTACATCTCCTTATCTCTTTCCTTACCTGTTTGATGGTATTATGGGGAGGGACTTTCAAAATGCTTTTGTGGGAAAGAACTCTAGTGTTGGGATAGGATAAAGGCACATAATACTAATTAATTTGATTGTTTGTCCTCGCCCTTCACCTTTCTAAATTGTATTCAACTCACCTGACTCAAATCCTATACATCACAGAAAGCCTCCTCTTCTTTTACTAGCCTACATTGATTTTCCCCTTCTTTGAACTGCAGCAGTATTTATTGTCTATACTACCCAATCTAATGTTTGATTGGGCATTATATATTCTCCTGTTGTTTAGTGAGTTTATATGTGCCAAACTTGTTCCCCCTTATACAAGACTAGTGATTTATATGTACTACAAATGACTGTTGGGAGGAAAAGATTGCAAGTTCTTTAAGGCAAGGACTGTGAGTTTCATATTCCTTATTTTATTATTCTCCATGGCATATAGAACAATATATTTGGATTTAGGGAAAAATCACCTTTAGCTGCTGTTATAATTAAGATTGGTACTGGTACCAAAACAGAGATATAGACCAATGGAACAGAACAGAGTCCTCAGAAATAATACCACACATCTACAGCCACATCTGATCTTTGACAAACCTGAGAGAAACAAGAAATGGGGAAAATTCCCTATTTAATAAATGGTGCTGGGAAAATTGGCTAGCCATAAGTAGAAAGCTGCAACTGATCCTTCTTACTCCTTATATGAAAATTAATTCAAGATGGATTAGAGACTAAATGTTAGGACCTTAATACCATAAAAATCCAGAGGAAAACCTAGGTAGTACCCATTCAGGACATAGGCATGGCAAAGACTTCATGTCTAAACACCAAAAGCAACGGCAGCAAAAGCCAAAATTGACAAATGGGATCTCATTAAACTAAAGAGCTTCTGCACAGCAAAAGAAACTACCATCAGAGTGAACAGGCACCCACAGAATGGGAGAAAATTTGCAATCTACTCATCTGACAAAGGGCTAATATCCAGAACCTACAAAGAACTCAAACAAATTAACAAGAAAAACAAACAACCCCATCAAAAGTGGGCAAAGGATATGAACAGACATTTCAAAAGACATTCATACAGCCAAAAGACACATGAAAAATGCTCATCATCACTGGCCATCAGAGAAATGCAAATCAAACCACAATGAGATACCATCTCACACCAGTTAGAATGGCGATCATTAAAAGTCAGGGAAACAACAGGTGCTGGAGAGGATGTGGGAGAAATAGGAACACTTTTACACTGTTGGTGGGACTGTCAACCAGTTCAACCCATTAAGTGGAAAACAGTATGGCAATTCCTCAAGGATCTAGAACTAGATGTGTACCATATGACCCAGCTTCATCCCATTACTGGGTATATATTCCAAAGGATTGTAAATCATGCTGCTATAAAGACACATGCACACGATGTTTATTGCAGCACTATTCACAATAGCAAGACTTGAATCAACCCAAATGTCCACATCAGTGACAGACTGGATTAAGAAATGTGGTACATATACACCGTGGGAAATGCCTATGCAGCCATAAAAAGGATGAGTTTGTGTCTTTGTAGGGACATGTGATTCAGCTGAAACCATCATTCTTAGCAAAACTATCACAAGAACAGAAAACCAAATCAAAAGATGTTCTCACTCATAGGGAACTGAATGAGATCACTTGGACCTGGAAGGGGAACATCACACACCGGGCCTATCATGGGGAGGGGAGGGGAGGATTGAACAGAGTTATACCTGAGGTAAAATGACGAGTTGATGGGTGTGCTGATGATTGATGGGTGCAGCACAGCAACATGGCACAAGCATACATATGTAACAAACCCTGCACGCTATGCACATGTACCCTAGAACTTAAAGTATAATAATAATTTTAAAAAAAGAAAAACAAACAAAAAGATTCACCAATATTGCTATCTAACTTAAAACATGCAAAATTTACAAGTAGATACTATGACGCGTATGTTATACGGAAATGACTTTAGTCACTTGGACTAAATTGGCAGCATTCTTTCCCTTCTTTGCACTAGCCTTAGCTCATGGTACTGGTGGTCATTCCTGATGGCCTTGATACTGGCTCTTTCTCATAATGACTAGTGGAAGCATATAGAAATGCTATTTGATGACTTCATGCAATAGAATAGAAACATTGAAGAAAATATAGCATCTCTCTCTCTCTCTCTCTCTCTCTCTCTCTCTCTCTCTCTCTCCCTCTCTCCCCCCCCCGTCCCCCCCCCTCCCTCCTTCCCTCCCTCTCTCTTGTTTCCTAGATATTCAAAGATCTATAACTGGTAAGCCAAATAGTTGTTTCTCTCTTAAAACACACAGAAAAAGGGCAAAATGGGCTTAAGAGGGCAAAATAAGAATGTCCTTCTAGAAAGATAGAGTGGCTTTTAAATCTCAGCAGTTGCTGGAACAGTAAAACAAGTAGCAGTTGGCAAGGTGTGTGTTAAAGGGATTTATATATTTAATCATTTCCCCTCTGCACTTCCTCACCTTTGTACTTCTTCCTTGTAACATCAGGTAGAATACCGTCCCGACAATTGCTTCTCTTCCCCCTGGTTGATGTTTAAAATTATGAACGCTGTGTAATGAAATGGTGATTTTTATTCTGTCCCGGTGGTAAAATGGGATTTGCTGATGTGTAAAATGAGACAAAGATAAATAACAAACAGATGTTCCCACAAAATGTTCATTAAATCCCTGCCTAGCAGAAGATGCCGGATTACATGTGTTCAAACTCTAAATGTGTTAGAGAATAAGGAGCTTTTATACCTTAATGCTCAATTTACGAAAGACGATATAGCTTTCTCTGTAAAAATCATAGTAATCAGTGACTTACAGTCGCTTCTTCATTTCAGAGTGGCTTGTCATGACTGTTTTTAAACTTTTCTTATTGATTTTGACAGTTCCAATTATCCAAACAGGCATCACCTTATTGAGGGATTATGAAGTGGGTTTAAGCCTCATAGATTTTAAGACCCCAGATAGGGGTTATTCAACATGTGGAAGTTATGGCTTTTACTTGGATCATCTCTAAAGGACTATCTGCCAAAGGGATGTGATGGTGATTTGGGGTGAGTGGGGTTAGAGAGAGAAAGCAAGAACAGACTCACCATCACCTTCTTCCTCTGGCTCTTTCATAAAAAGTAGAATTTGTACTTCTTGATACAGTATATTGCTTACAGCAAGGCCTACATACTACTAATAAACCACTGTTATGCTGCGCTAAGTTTTAGGCAGGTGCCTATTTCTGGTAAGTTTTAACATGTACTTTATGCTCTAAATGTGGAAAGGAATACCTACCTTTCTTTGCCTTGGGAAGGAGGTAGCCAGAGAAGGTAGCTGAAGAATGATATTTGATCTGAGTCTTGAAGGATGGTGGAAGTTTGTTAGAAAAGAGAACAAAAAGGATTTCAGTCAGAGGGAATAGCATTTGCAAAGATACAGAATCCTGAATCAGGAAAAACTGTCAGTGACCCCCCAATGACCCCCCAATGGCTTTGTGTCTGAGTCTCCTCATCTGTAAAAAGGACTTAGAAATGATACCTACCATATATGGTTGTAAAGATTAAATGAGTTGATATATGTAATTTAGAACAGTGCCTGACACATGAGAATTATTAAGAAGTCTGGCCTCCACTCGTGAGTTTGGTGGCTGGAGTTTGGTGTGTGGATAGGAAAGCGGAGAAAAGCCAAGGTGATGTAATAAGTTGGGAGGTGCAGATTATACACTTACACTGTGCTAAGGAATGTGGATTTTTAAATAGGTGATTAGGAACTATTTTGGAATTTTAAGCTGGTATTTCAAATATGTGACCAGATTTGCATTTTAGAAAGACTACTTCGTTTGCCTCCTGAAAGATAAATCTGGATGGGGTGGAAAGGGGAAAGGATTTGTGAAAAATGGAGGCAGAGAGATCAGTTATAAGGCTATTTGCAATAGTCCAAGCAAGATGATGGCGGATCTAAATTAGGAGAGTGGCACTAAAAATGAAAAAAAAGGTACAAATTAAACAGGTATTTTAGTTACTAAATGTCACAGACTGGCAACTAATAAATGTGTTTTGTTTGGCCCACACAGTATTTGAATCTGAATGCTCTTAGATGGAACATACATTCTCCTATTTGACTTAGGCTCTGCAACACCCTGTTGTATTATATCACATATTGATGTTGCCTGGGTTGACCATTTTATGAGTAGGAAGAGGAAGGAGTTCAGGCTGATCCCTAAATTTCTAGGTTCAGTGACTGGATGAATAGAGGTATCAATACCCTAGATGAGAAGGTCAGGAGTAAATTTGGGAGAAAAAATTAATTACATTGTGGGCATATTAATTTGGAGGTATCTAGGATATCAGTAAGAAATAAAGATCTGTGGGTCAGGAGATAAGTCTGCACTAGAGATATAGATTTGGGAGCATTATTAGTTTATAGGTGGTAGCTGAAACCATTTATGTGGATTATATCACTCGTATAGTATATTTACAATACAAAGAGAAACGGTCTGAGCCCAATAAGAAACCAGTGAAGTGACCAAAGATAATGGTAAAAGAGGAAAGAGTTTCAGGCATAGTGTAGACCAGTGATTCTAAGTGTGGTCCATGAACACCGGGGGCTCCCCAAGATTCTTCCAGGGAGTCTGAGAGGTCAAAACAATTTAATTCTAATATGTTATTTGTCTTTTTCACCATGTTGACATTTTCACTGATGGAGCAAAAGTAATTGTGGGTAAAACCCCTGGTACCTTGGCAGAAATTAAGAGAGTGGCACCAAATTATATTTGTTAGTAATTATATTCTTTATTTTGTTTAGATATGCCATATTTTGTTTATTCATTTATTGATTGATATATATTGGGAATTTTTCATCTTTTAGCTATTACGAATAATTCTACTATGAAATTTATGTGGGCATAAGTTTTTATTTCTCTTAAGAATATACCTAGGAGTGGAAATGCTGGATCATATGTAACTCTATGTTTAGTCATCTGAGGAAATGCCAGACTCTTCCAAGTAATTGTATTCTTTACTGCTGCACACTCACAGTTAAGAAAAAAAGCCATTCTTGGTGATGTCTTTTATAAGTCAGTAACTATTATTAGTTTATTACATTTTGATCTTTATGTACATTTTTAAATGTTCTGTGTACCAAATGGGAAGAACACATAAAGCACTTCTGATGCATACTGAAGGATAATGGTATTCATCCTTCAATAAGCCTTGCATCCTCCTATGCAAGTCTTAAGGTAAAGCATTTGCATGGTTGAGTTGCAAACTGAACTAGCAGCTTTTTACATAGGATTCCAATTTTACTTGAAGGAACACTGACAAACTATGGCTATTCTGTGTCACTGAGTATTTGGCAGTGATTTTCTCAAAAATAAAGTGAGCCTGTGACTTTAAGGAAAACAACTGGTATTTCTTGCCAGTGTTAAAATTTAGAATTAGAATTTTGGAACACGTATCTGCCACCATGAGCTTGAGAGTTTACCAATACTAATAGACTTCTATGATGAAGCCAGTCATGATGTTAACTAATTTTAGAATATTGTGTAATGAAATGTGTAACAATTTGGAAGATTTGCATAACTCAGTGAACCAATATTTGTCAAATGATCAATGAATAATGTTGTGAAATCATGCCTGGGGAAAAATCCATTTAAAGTACAAGACTGACCAGTGATTTTAATATAACAAAGCCCCAAAAGTTCATTAATAAAGATTCAGATTTCCCCTTGCACTAAAGAAACTGCCACTGTTAAATTTTGGTATAGTATCAAAGAATAATATCTACAATTATCTTAAAAGACTATTCAAATGTTCTTCCATTTTCCAACTATATATTTACCTGAGCCTAGATTTTCTTCATATATTTTAACCAAAAACATATCACAAGGAATTGAATGCAGAAGTAAACATTAGAATCCACCTGTCTTCTAATATGCTGTCCTCCATAAAAATCATTTGCAAAATTATAAAACAGTGCCATTATTCTCATTGATTTTACTTTGTTTTAGAAAATAGTTATTTTTATAAACATGTTATTTCTGTTTACATGTATTTGATTTATTGTTGTTATGTTTACATGAATAATTACTTTTACAAGTCATAGTTGTAATTTATAATATAGTAAATATTAAGAAATATAACCTACAAAAACCAAAGTCTCTTTGTGGTCCTCAATATTTTTCAAAGTTATAAAGGGGTTCCAATACCAAAGAGTTTCAGAACTGTTGTGGTAGACTACTAAAAAAATGGGGTTAACAAATGAAGAAACTTGTCTTACTGTTAAGTAGCCTAGAATTCTATTAAATATAAGAAAACTGAGACAATGAAAAAGCAAAATATGGAAAAATATAACTAAGAGCCAAATTGAGTGACATAGACAGTAGATAATAACCAATTTTCTAAAAACATAGAATGTGGGACAAAAGTTGTAAGGATTTGTCAGAAAGAGAGACTTGACCATATATAGGATTTTGTAGAACAAAAAAGTGAACAGGATGCTTGCCAAGCTTTCCAAGCATGATGACCATCCTGAGCCAAGTCCTAGTGGCTAACATAAGCATCATGTGCTTTAGAAACAGTAAGGAAATCATCCCATCTGGAGTAAATAGTTTGCACTGGTGAATAGCAAGAGATTAGTTGGATAGATAAGTTAAAGCCAGATTATGGAGAGCCATAAATGTCAAGATGAGGGACTTAGATTTTATTGACAATGGGAAACTATTAAATATTCATGATTCAGGATGATAACATAATGAAAGTGATGGAAATTAACCTAGAAGTAGTGTGAATGAGAGGTTGGAAATAGAAAGATTAGAAATCAATTAGGACAATGTTATCCATATATGAAGTGGTGAGGAACTAGTTGCAGGAATGGAATGCAAGTAAAGGATATGAGAGATATTTTAATGGTATAATGAATAGGACTTGATTATTAGGAAAAGAGGATTGATATTGAGACTAGATGACTGAGAGAATGGTGATGCCATTGATAGAAAATGAAAGAACATAGGGAAACCCATTTTAAGTAGTTGATGATAACTAGGTTATTAACTTGTTTGTTGAAAGTGTGAGATTGCATAATAGAAATATGTATGCATAGGGAGTCACTATACGGGGGGTTGAATGAGAAATTAAAATCAAGAGGCCACATATAGAAAGGTGATCATTGGGTTTTAGGAAATGAATGAGTTTTTTGAGGATATATAAAGCAGGAGCCCAGGAGCCAAATCTTAGGATCTACGACTATTAGGGTATGATAGGAGGAGCCCCTGAAGAAGGCTGAAAAAACAATTGGAGACTATTAGAACAGAATCCTATCAGATTGCAGAAGCCAATGGAACACATAGTTTCAAGAAGGAGATATAACTCAGCCACGTCAAATTCCACAGAGAATAGAAGATTTAATGTATAACATAAGCTCTGTGGAAGTTCTCTTAAATGATCTCTGTATATTTTACTCAATGATGTTTCCTAAGTGTCTAGAATTGTACTTGGCACATAGTAGGTAGTGAATCAATACATGAGTATAATTGGCTAATGATGCTGAAAGTGTTGTGCAAAACTTTTAAATATAAGCATTTTGAAGAAAAATAACTAATGAGTAACATCTTCAGATACAAACCTCTGAAAACATATTGATTCTCTCTATTTGCTTATCAGGCAGTATTATTGGAAGCCAGCACAGTGTTGTTAAAATGCACAGTGAAGATGGAGGTAGATCGTTTAGCCTTGCTGACTCACATATGAGGCAGCCAGAGGGAGGCAGATGATATGTCTGTTTGTATAATTCTACAGACCAAAACCCTGCTGGTAGCCTTACCTTCTAGTCTTTAGTTTGTGCTCTTCATCTGAATCAGATATATTCTTTTGCTGCTGATGCATGGCGCAAGCAGTATCAGCCTCAAAATGAATAACTGCTTTAGAATTTAAATAGTTATAATCACAGTCATTAAGAAATATGATTTTTGTTTAAACTTATTTTGGTATTGGCTCATAAATTTTAGTTGCAAGTTTTTCAGAAGACCAGTGTATTCGTTAGGTTCAAAAGTCTGGGTCCAATTTTTGTTGTAGTTTTTCAAGGCAGAGTCTTGCTCTGTCACCCAGGCTGCAGTGCAGTGGCGTGATCTCGGCTCATTGCAACCTCTGCCTCCCGGATTCAAGCAATTCTCATGCCTCAGCCTCCCAAGTAGCTGGGATTATAGGCACGCACCACCATGCCTGGATTTGTTTTGTATTTTAACAGAAATGGGGTTTCACCGTGTTGGCCAGGCTGGTCTCAAACTCCTGGCCTCAAGTGATCCACCCACTTTGGCCTCCCAAAGTGCTGGGATTACAAGTGTGAGCTACCATGCCCAGCCAAAAGATTATGTCCAATTTGATTGTTAAAGTAGATTTGTTTATTTCAGTTTTGACATGAGTAGCATAATGGATACAACAGGAAAATAGGTGATTTTACTGGAGGAAACAGTATGGATTCCCTCATAAACTACTTATATAGCAATGACTATGTTTTGAGCTTGGACTTTGTATTAGTTATCAACTGCCCTGTAACAAATTACCCTCAAACTTAGCACATTAAAGCAGCAAGCATTATCTTACAGTTTTTGTGTGTCAGGAATCTAGAAATGCTTTAGCTGAATGCCTCTGCCTTAAGATCTCTTGTGAGCTTGCAGTTAAGCTGCAACTGAGCCTGTGGTTGAATCCGAAGGCTTGACTGAATTGGGGAGAGGATCCACTTTCAAGCTCACTTGGGTGGTTCTTGGCAGACCTCAGATGCTGGCCACACGGGCTTCTCTATAGGGCCAACCCATGAAATGTCAGTGGCTACCCCAGAGAGGGTGATTCAGGAAAGACTGCCCAAGACAGAAGCCAGAGTCATTTTATAATGTAATCTCAAAAATGATAGCCCATATATATTTAATTATATATAGATACATAATCACATACATGATTATAATTATATATAAATATATATACACTCATACATATATGATTTTTAAAGACACATATTTACTAAAACACAGTCTAAGAAACCGAAAAGCCAAATGAGAAAAAGAGGTTTACATGAAGAGATAATTGATCTTCAAGTGACTCTTACAATTACAAAACCACCCAGAAGGACAGAAGAAAATGTTTGACATTAACAACTCCACTTAAATTTCAATACTGTTCTTCAATTTATGCAAGTTAATGTGAAATAAGATACTAACTACAGTTAAATGTAGCTCCTGTATATGGGTTTTAGTGCATGTTTGAAGACAGAAATAGAAAAAAGTAGACTAAACTGGTAAGAAATTGAATTTTAAAAACAGGTATTATATATATACCTCATAGTTCATATTTCCTCTTACCTTTACTTCTATTACATTTTAGTTTAGTAACTGAAATTATAAGAATCCGCATTTTCATAGAATGGTAATTTAGTAGGAAGCGGAACAATGCTGTCTTGCAGCAGATCTTTAAATTCAATTTTTAACTAAATTAATTTCATGAGGTCTGGGTTGTTCTATCTAAATCCAAAAATTATAGGTATTCATTTAGATTCATAAACCATATCTCATTTACTCAAAATAAAAGGTATAACCCTGTCTTGTCTACAGAGAGTAAAAAAGGATTAAGGCAAGAGAGAAAAGGCTTTATTCATCATAACAACACAAGATGCCTATTTGAAACTGAGGGAGGAGAAGATATGTATAATATTTAAAAGGAGTGTATTTGTGTATGTACATTTCAAAACGGATACACTTCTGAAATAGTCATTTCTCATTTGGAAAGACAGACATCTTTGTACTCAAAAAGGAAACTAATAAGTGAAAAAGGAAGAGTTTAGATTAACTGATGTGAGGTCCCACCTAGCTTTAACATTCTGAGTCCATGTTTAGATTAGACATTGGAGGTATAAGTCTTATTTTTGTTACACACCCATCCACATACACTCACCCCTCTCACACACATACTCAGAGTCTTAAGTGATTTTATATAGCTGGAAGGTGATAAGTGATTATGTGTGTGTATGTATGTATGTATACCTACATAGGCAATTAGTGATATGGAAGAAATAGGGCAGGTTTAGGAGAATTGAAAGCATTGGTGGGAAACAAGGTTGCAATTTTAAACGGGATGCTCATGCTCGGTGTAACCTCATTGAGAAGGGACATTTAAGCAATTATTTGGAGGAATTTGGAGGAGAGTGACTATCTGGGGGAAGAGCATTCAAGCAGAGAAAAGAACCAGCACAAAGACCTTCAGACAAGAGAGTGTCTGGATTGGTCAAGGAACTAACGTTCAAGGAGCTAGTGTGACTAGAGCAGAGTGAATGAACAAGGGGAGTACTAGGAGATTAATTCACAAGGGTATAACAGAGGGAGGGAGCAGATCTTGTAGGGTCCTAAGTAAATACCTTGTAATTACCATTGTAATTTACCTTGTAAATGCCTTGGCTTTTACTTTGAGTAAAATGAGGAGTCCTTGGAGGGTTTTGAGCAGAAGAGTGATATAATGTGGCTTTTAAAAGGATTATGCTGGCTACTGTCTTTTTTGTTGTTTAAACTACTTTATTAGTATAAACCACTTTACTGGTATATGATTGACGTATGAAAAGCTGTATGTATTTAATGTGTACAACTTGGTAAGTTTGGAGATAAGTATATACCACAAAACCATCACCTCAATCTATGTCATTAACCTATCCATCACCTCCAAAACTCTCCTCCTACCCTCTTAGTTATTATTTGTGTGTATGACAAGAACACTTAACATAAGATCTACCCCATTAGCAATTTTAAAAATATACAATACAGTATTGTTAACTTATAGGCACTATACTGTACAATAGATGTAGGCCTTACTCATCTGGTGCAAGCAAAACTTTGTACCCTTTGACTAATACCTCCCCATTTCAGTCTCCTCCCAGGCCCTGAAAACCCTGGTATTCTACTTTCTGCTTCTATGAGTTTGATTACTTTATATTCATCATATAGTGCTGTCATGTAGTATTTTTCCTTCTGTGTCTGGCTTATTTCATTATTTCACTTAGCTTGACATTCTCCAGGTTCATCCATTTTGCTGCAAATGCCAGGATTCCCTTCTTTTTAAGGCTAAATAATGGTTCTAGAGCATGGTTGGGGTTTGTGTTTGTGTGTGTGTGTGTGTGTGTGTGTACACCACCTTTTCTTTACCCATTCATCTATAGATGGACATTTAGGTTGCTTGGCTATTATGAATTATGCTGCAGTGAACATGGCAGTGTAGATATCTCTTCAAGATAATGATTTCAGATCCTTTGGATTTATACCCAGAAGTGGGATTGCTGGATCTTATGGTAGCTATATTTTTAATTTTTTAAGGAGCCTCCATATTGTGTTTCAATATACATTTTCACTAACAGTGTACAAGAGTTGCATTTTTTCCACATCCTTGCCACCACTTATCTTTTGTTTTTATTGTTGTTGTTTTGATAAATGGTCACCCAAGCAAGTGTGAGGTGATACCTCATTGTGGTTTTGATTTGCATTTCTCTGATGATTAGTGATGTTGGGTACCTTTTCACATACCTCCTGGTCATTTGTATAGATGTCTGTTTAGGTATTTTGCTCACTTATTTAATCAAGCTCTGTGTGTGTGTGTGTGTGTGTGTGTGTTTTGCTATTGCATTGTAGGAGTTCCTTATTTATTTGTGATAATAACCTTTTATCAAATATAGTATTTGTAAATATTTTCTCCCATTCTGTAGGTTGCCTTTTCATTTTGTTGTTTTCTTCCCTGTGTAGAAGCTGTGGCTATCTTATAAAGAGATTACAGGTGTATGAGCAAGGTGGAAGCAGGGAGACCAGATAGGAAGCTGCTTCAGTAATCTAAGCAAGAGATGGTGGTAGATGGAAGCAGGGTGGAAACTGTTCAATGGAAAGAAGTGGTTAGATTCAGGATACATTATGAGGGTACAATGAACAGGATATGCTAATAGATTGGATATGATGTGTGAAAGGGGGAAGTCAAGGATGAACCCAAGATTTTTTCTTCTGAGGAAGGAGGTGACATTTACTGAGATGGGAAGGACTGTAGGTGGAGTAAGCTTGGCATGTAAGAGTTCAGTTTTAGACATGATGGTTTGAGATGCTTACTAGACATCGAAGTAGAAATGTCAAGCAGTTAGGTGAGAATACAGACCTGGAGCACAGAGGAAAGGTCTGGACTAGAGCTATGCATTTGGGAGCATTCAGCACATACATAGTATTGAAATCCAAAGAAATCCACAGGAGTGAAGACAGAGAAGAGATCTAAGAACTCAGCCCTGGATTAATCCAATGTTAAAAAGTTGGAGAGAAGCTGGGCACTGTGGCTCATGCCTGTAATCCCGGCACTTTCAGAGGCCAAGGTGGGTGGATCACCTGAGGTCAGGAGTTTGAGAGCAGCCTGGCCAACATGGTGCAACCCCATCTCTACTAAAAATACAAAAATTAGGCCAGGTGTGGTGGCTCGCACCTGTAATCCCAGCTACTCAGGTGGCTGATGCAGTAGAATCGCTTGATCCCAAGAGGTGGAGGTTGCAGTGAGCCGAGATAGTGCCACTGCACTCTAGCCTGGGTGACAGAACGAGACTCCATAAAAAAAAAAAAAAGAAGAAGTTTTGGAGAAGACAAGGAACTGGCAAATAAAGCTGAGAAGGAATGGCCAGTGAGCAGAAGTAGGAGGAAAATCAAAAGACTGTGGTATCTTAAAATTAAGTAAATCGACCATTGACCACAATCTCTTCTGTCCTCTCTGTTGCCATTGCCTTATCCCTAGTTCAGCACCACATCATTACTTGTCTAAACCGCAATGGTGTCTTAATTGTCTTCTTGCCTCCCTTATTTCCTCTAATGCATCCCCCACCCTGTCGGACATTTCTGTTTCAAACACAAATTGGATCCTGTCACTCCCTTACTCAAAACACTTAATCTATTTATAGTTTATGCACACTCTGCTGCTTTTGTCTTCCATGGCTTTGCCTTTGCTTGTGTAGTCCATTGTGCCTGAAGTATACCCTCTACATTTCTCATCACCAGGTGAACTCCTACTTATTCTGCAAGACTCAATTCAGGTACTATCTCATTCAGGAAGCCGTCCCTGATTTTTCCTCTAGACTTATAAGTTTGCCTTATGCATATTTTTATTTTTGCTTTAAACATTTTTTAAAATAATTTTATGTTTATTTATCTGTTTATCCCATTTAGGCTATTTTTTGTTGTTGTTGTTGTTGTTTGTTTGTTTTTGAGAAAGAGTCTTGCTCTGTCACCCATGCTGGAGTGCAATGGCACGATCTCAGCTCACTGCAACCTCTGCCTCCTGGGTTCAAGCAATTCTTCTGCATCAGTCTCTTAAGTAGCTGGGATTACGGGCACGCACCACCACACCTGGCTAATTTTTGTATTTTTAGTAGAGACTGGGTTTCACCATGTTGATCAGGCTGGTCTCAAACTGCTGACCTTGTGATCCGCCCACCTCAGCCTCCCAGCGTGCTGGGATTACAGGTGTGAGCCACCGCACCCAGCCAGGCTGTTATTTCTTAAAGGACAGTGATCGTATCTTGCCCATCTTTAAATGTTTGACAGCTAACATAGGGTTTGACACATAGTAGGCAGTAAATAAGTGTTTAATGAATGAATGAATAAATGAGGGGTCACTTTTTCTCCTTGCTCTGGATATGTCAGTTTCAGTTTAGAGGGTTATAAATTTTTCTCTACAGCTTGGAATTGTTTCCAATTCTTCAATTTAAAATTCTAATATAACCAGTTATGGGACAGAATAACTGATTTGCATCTCAGATGCAGGAGAAGCATGCAGAATAACAATATGCTATGGGTTTGATAGCACTCAAATATCATATCTCTCAGTGTAATCAATATACATCTGAGTTACTGTAATACAGCCAATACTCACAAGTTGAATTTGTTAGGTTACTGCATTTACCTCTCTAGGATACCAACACCATGCAAAATAAGTTCTTATGGGAAGGCTCATGTTTGCTTGTATCTTTGGGGAGAAAGAAGATAGTGTCATCCTGGACCTTTAAAAAAGTATTTAATATGCATTTATCAAATCTAAAAGAATAAAGCTTGACTTTTTTTCCTGGTGCGCTTTATTTCACAGGTAGAAATGTAAAAATACCTGTGATTGGCTGGGTGCAGTGGCTCACATCTGTAATCTCAGCACTTTGGGAGGCCGAGGCAGGCGGATCACCTGAGGTCAGGAGTTCAAAACCAGCCTGGCCAAAGCATGGTGAATCCCTATCTCTACTAAAAATACAAAAATTAGCTGGGTGTGCTGGCATGCATCTGTAATCTCAGCTACTTGGGAGGCTGAGGCAGGAGAATCGCTTGAACCTGGGGAGGCGGAGGTTGCAGTGAGCCGAAATCGTGCCATTGCACTCCAGCCTGGGAGACAGAACAAGACTCTGTCTAAAAAAAAAAAAAAAAAAAGCCCATGATTAGGCATACCTGTCATCTAGCCAATCCAGCATTCTGCTTCTGAGAAGACTTTATTAGAAAATTATCATATGTCCCACTAATAGTCCCACCAATACCAACCTCAAATGGGTAGTAGTATTTCTGGGAGGAAAAACATTCTTATTTCTTTCAGTAGTCCCTATGGATCTATTGTCAGTGATTTTATCTAACATATATTTAAATTTGTTCATTTGTAATTTAAAAATTCTATATTTGAGACAAAAGAGTTGTCTAATTATATTTTGCTGTTTAAAGGAATACTTCATCAAATTCAGCATTCTTTTTTACTTAATATTTTTGACATACATAAAACTATACAGAATGAATATATACAACTTGATGAGTTTTGAGATAAGTATATGCACCATGAAACCATCCTCTATCTTTGTCATAAATATGTCCGTTACCTCCTAAATTTTCTCCTGCTCTCTTATTTATTATTTATGTGTATGTGGGGATAAGAACACATAACATAAGATCTACCCTCTTAGGAATGTTTAAAGCATACAGTGAGTGTTGTTAACTATAGGCGCTATGCTGTACAGTAGATCTCTAGGACTTGTATAACCGAAACGGTATACCCTTTAACTAATACTTCTTCGTTCCACTTTCCTCACAGCCCCTGGAACCCTTGGCATTCCATTCTCTGCTTGTGTGAGTTTGACTACTTTAAAGATGACTTTAAACAAGTGCATACACCTTTGTAGTTAACACCATAATGAAGACATAAACTATTTTCATCTCACCAAGAAGTTTCTCTATATGACTCTTTCCAGTTAATCTCCAATCTGCATAGGCAACCACTCTTTTGACTTCTATCATCATAAATTAGTTGTCTGTTACTAAGTTTCAAATACATGGGATCATACACTCTATACTTTCTGGTGTCTGACTTTTTTCCCTTAGCATTTTTATTTTTTAGATTAACCCATGTTGTTGGGTGTTACCAGTAGTATGTTCATTTTTATTTTTGAGTATTATGCCATTATATGAATTAACTACAGTTGGCTTATCCACTTACCAGTTAATACACATTTGTGTTTTTTCCAATTTTTGCCTGTATTATGAATAAGTCTGCTATGAACATATAAGCCCTTATTGCTATATATTCCACTCTAAGCCCTGCTTTGCCTCATCTCACAAATTTAGATATGGTCTGTTTTCATGTTAATTCAGTTGAGTACTTTTACATATCCTATGGAGTTTCTTCTTTGACCCAAGGATTATTTGTATTTTTTAGATATCTCTCTGTTATTGATTTATTATTTAATTCTATCGTGCCGAAGAAGATGTTCTATATGATTTAAATAGTTTCAAATTTACTGTGATTTGTTTTATGCACTTGAATAGAGCATATCATGAAGTCATGAAGAATGTTCCAGGGACTGTAACCTTAGTTCCTTTTGGAACTAAGACCTCTAGACCAGTAGAGCCTAAAGTCACAGTGACAGAAAGCACAAAATTTGCTTGTGAATCACTAGGAGTAATAGTGAATCAAGCCACTCCCATTTTTACCTCTAATACTTATTACAGAATCCATGAATCCTGGCTATTGGAGAAATAACACCATATGTTGGACATTATTTTAGATCATCCTGAAAGACATTACCTCTGGAAGACATTGTCACCTACCTGGTACCGTAGCTCAATCTTCAAAAAGCCATTCCACCATTGTAGCAAACCTGCTTCTTCAGCATGATGGGAAACATGGCAAGACTAGTGAGTTCCACGAGCAAGGGCTCATTACCATTCTTCATTTGCTATGAAATGACTTTCTTGATCAAAAATGGTGCTATGTGTAATACCGTCATGGTGGATAAGGCATTCTGTACTTTTTAAAATGATACTGACAAACTACTTTCTAGAGTAGCTGAGACATTTTACATTGCCACCAGTAATATAAATGATACAGTTTCTCAGCATTCTTGCCAGGATATGGTGTTGTCACTGTTTTTACTTTAGGTATTCTGATAGGTGAGAGTGATATCTACTTGTGATCTTAATTTGCATTTCCCTAAGGGCTAGTGATGTTGAGTATCTTTTCATCTGTTTATGTGCCATCTGTATATTTTCCTTGTGAAATCTCTCTTAATGTCCTTTGACCTTTCTTTCTAATTGGTTATATTTTTACTGTTCAGTTCTGAGAGCTTTTTATATAATCTAGGTATATGAGTTTTTTGGTCAGATACGTGCTTTACAAATATATTTTTGCCAATCTGTGGCTTGTCTTTTCATCTACTTATTAGTCTCTGACAGAGCAAAAGTTTAAAACTTTGATGAATAATATTGTATGTTTTTTTTTCTTTTATGGATTGGACTTTGGTGTCATGTCTAGAGCAAGCCCTAGATCCCAAAGATTTTTCTTTAATTATGCATATACATTTTAGAATAAGCTTGTCTAGCATATACATTTTAGAATAAACTTTTCTATATATGAAAAAAAATCTTGCTGGGATTTTGATGGATATTACATTTAACCAATACATCATTTTGAGGGAGAACTGCCATCTTTCCTATGTTCTGTCTTCCAATCCTTGAGTGCAGTATGTGTCTCTGTTTATTGATGTCTTCTTTTATTTTTTCATCATTGTTGTAGTTTTCAATATATAAATTATGTACACATTTCGTTAGATTCATACCGAAGTATTTATACTGAAGATTTATACTTAAGTACCTAAGATTTATGCCTACGTATTTCTCTTTTTTGAAGAATTGTAAATGGTATGTTATTTTTAATTTTGGTGTCCACATGTTCACTGCTAGTATATAGAAATATAATTGATTTTTGTGGTTGGTATTAATTATAGCCTCTCACCTTGCTGAATTCCAAATTAGTTCTAGGAGAATTTTTACATAGACCCTCATGTCGTCTGCAAATAGAGTGAACTTTATTTCTTCCTTTCCAATTTGTATGCCTTTTGTTTCCTTTTCTTGTCTTAGTGCACTGGCTAGAATTCCCAGTACTGTATTGAATAAGAATGGTGACAGGATATGTCTTCGCCTTATTACCAATAATAGGAAAGAGTATTCAGTGTTTCACCAAGATGTTGTTAGCTATAGATTTTTTTGTAGATACTTTTAACCAAGTTGAGGAAGTTCCCCCTCTGTTCCTAAGTTTTCCAAGACATTTTATTGTGAATCACTGCTGAATTTTTAAAATGCCTTTCTGTATCAATTAATATGATAATGTGATTTTTCTTCTTTATTCTGTTAATGTGGTGAATTCCATTGATTGATTTTTGAATATTGATCCAGCCTTGCATCCCTATAATAAACCTCGATTTCACATGATGTATGATTATTCTTATGTATCTGCTATCATTCTGTTTTTTTAAGTCTGTTGAATATTAATTCTTTTTTTTTTTTTTTTTAAATTTATCATATTTTATTTACTTATTTATTCAATTAAACATTACTAAAAAGTAAAGTCACCAAAATCAAATCATTACAGTAGAATTAAATGCAATTATAATCAAGTGTAATTAAGTACAATCAATTAAGTAAAGATCTTAGATGACATATAATTCAATCAGTAATAACAGAATCAAAAGATTATGTATTCCTTTAAAAGCAACATACACATTATTACAAAATAAGGCAAATGTAATTCTTATAATGTTTCTATAACTAGATTTAACTTACAATTAGACATCTTATAATGGAAAGGTCTAAGGAATTTCAGGGATCACGAAGAATAATTTATCTTATACTCATGGAAAATTTCACTTTGGTCACTAATTAGATATGTGGCCTTGAAAAAGTCCAAGCCTCATTTTACTTATCTTTAA
This sequence comes from Papio anubis, assembly GCF_008728515.1. Lineage (NCBI taxonomy): Eukaryota > Metazoa > Chordata > Mammalia > Primates > Cercopithecidae > Papio > Papio anubis. Next base: position 23,467,896 of record NC_044996.1, read on the forward strand.
AATGGAAATAATGATACTTTACTTGAAAAGTAGTCACAATGAGATATTGAATGTATCAAACATTTTTTGTATTTTTTTTTTTTTAGTAGAGACGGGGTTTCACCGTGTTAGCCAGGATGGTCCTGATCTCCTGACCTCGTGATCCGCCCATCTTGGCCTCCCAAAGCGCTGGGATTACAGGCTTGAGCCACTGTGCCCGGCCTGTTTTTTTCTTATAGGTAAATGTGTTGTTTCTCTCTTGCTGCTTTCAATATTTTTTCATTGTCTTTAATTTTCAGTAGTTTAATTATGTGCATTGGTACAGATTTGTGTGTATGTGTTCTATTTGGGGTTAGTTCAGCTTTTGGATTCTGTAGGTTTATGTCTTTGGCAAAATTTCAGAAATTTTTACCCATTATTTCTTTGAATACCCATTCTTCTTCTCTTGTTCTGAGAATTCAGTCATACAAATGTTAGATCTGTTGTTATTGTGCTACATGTCCTTGAGGCTCTGTTTACTATTTTTCACTGTATTTTCTCTTTATTGTTCATATTAGGTAATTTCTATTGTTCTATCTTCAAGTCCACTGATTCTTTCCTCTGTTATCTATATTCTACTATTGAGCTCATCCAGTGATTTTTAAATTTTTGTTTATTGTATTTTTAGTGTTAATTTTTTCATTTGGTTTTTGTTTACATCTTTTATTACTTTACTGAAACTTTCTATTTTTAAATTTAAGTATGTTCATAGTTGTTCATTTAAGCATTTTTGTAACAGCTGGCCTAAAATACTTGTCAGATAATTTCAACGTCTGTGTCATCTTGGTGTTTGTGTCCTCTGTTAAATTGATATTTCCCTGGTTTTTGATGTAAGTGATTTTTATTTAATTCTTGACATTTTGGGTATCATATAAAACTCTAGATCTTATTTATTTATTTATTTATTTATTTATTTATTTATTTTATAGTTTAATGTTTTATTTTTCCAGTTTTCTGCCAGTGGGTATACTTTTTTTCTTTTTTTAAATCTTTTTCTTTTTCTTTTTTTATTTTTTAATTTATTATTATTATTATTATTATTATTATACTTTAAGTTCTAGGGTACATGTGAATAATGTGCAGGTTTGTTACATATGTATACTTGTGCCATGTTGGTGTGCTGCACCCATCAACTCGTCATCACCCATCAACTCGTCATTTCCATCAGGTATAACTCCCAATGCAATCCCTCCCCCCTCCCGCCTCCCCATGATAGGCCCCAGTGTGTGATGTTCCCCTTCCCGAGTCCAAGTGATCTCATTGTTGTGTTACTTGGTTTCTTCTGACATCATGCTGGCAGGGGAAGTGGTCATTACCTTATTACTGCCATGTGGAAGTAGAAATACAGACTCTCCTCTCAGCCTCCATTGAAACTCTAGGAAATGGGGGTGGAGGAACCTCATTACTGCTGGTTGGGAGTGGAAGTTGAAGCTCCCCTTTAGGCCTTTGCTGACATCACCCTGGTTGATAGAGAGGAGCACTTGATTCCTGCCTACCACATGGTCTCCACTGACATAGCTGATTGGGTATTTAAAAAACAGCTCTCTACTTGGCCTTCTTTGATACACCACCCCAGTAGGTTGGTTGAGACACCTCATTAGATCCTGGAGAAGGTGGAAATCCCGTTTCCTCACTCAGTGCTTGCTCATAAGGATGAGGTTAGGGGTGCAGTTTCTTGTGTTGTTTGGCTATTGTTTAAGAGTTTTCTGTCTTGGTATACTCCCCCTTCTTGGTCCTTTGACTAGAGAAAGCTGGCTTTCTTGAAGCTTTTCTTTTTTCCCTCTGCCCATTGGCATTTCTAGGTTGCTGGTTTTACCAATACATGGTCTGGGATATATATAGTAAAAAAATACCCAGGGAATTCACCACTTTGTCATTCCCTGGGTCTCAAAGTCCCTAGTAAGTCTACCTTTTTTCTCTATCTTTGAAAATGTTCTTATGTTTCTCTTATAGATAATGTCCAAGTTTTTAGTTGTACTTAATGGGAGAAATAGAGAGATGTGCAACTACGCTGTCTTGTCTTGGAACTAGAGACTCAGACATACTTTTTATTGTTGTAATTTACCATTTTAAAGAGGTAGTTGTCCTATTATATTCTCCCATACATAATGTTCATAATGGTCATTGAAATGATATATTTCAATTATGTCTCTTCTCAGCCATTTTTCATCCCTTCAATCATTTAGTTGACATTAGTAGATGATCTTCAGCCTGATTATGACATCCTTAAATATCTTGATGGTATTTCTCAAATGTCTCAACTCCATGACTGTTTTTACTTCCAACTCAGGACACAGTAATTTTAGGGACCTCCTGGGTTTCCTTTGAATACAAAGAAAAATCAAGACAAGTCTTCATTTCATTTAAAGCCATACTCAAATTTCACCTCTTCAGAATGGCCTTTATGACCATTCTGGATATATTTGCCCTGCTTTGTTTTCTTTATATCACTTATTACTATGTGATATTTTATTTTTCATGTGACTAATGACTCTCTATTTTGTATCTATGGGTTTGTTCATTGTCTCTCTCCTCCAAAAGTGTCAGAGCTCTATAAGGGCATAGGCTCTGTTTTGTTCCCTTTTGTATTCCCATTGCCTAGAAAAGTCATTGGCATATAGTAGGCTCTAAGTAAATATTTTGGCCGATTGAATGAATAAATACGTCACAAGAGATTTGGGTGGAAGAGAGAAGAAAGAATAGAAAATTCTGGGTGCTTAGTGTAAAGAATTTTAACCAACCCGTATGCTACTAGATAATAACATTAGATTAGATATATACACCAAATTTAGGCCAAAATGTGTGAAAGGAAGAAAATAACTTCTATTTTCTTTCTTTACTTGTTCTTTTTTTTTTTTTTTTCCTCATCTAAGCCACATTTCTTGTCGTATAAAAATAATTTAGGATAGGGGCAAGGTCTTTCTGAAAACAGCAGTTGCAGCCCTGTGATGAGAAGATGGTAAATTGAAAATTGGAAGTCTTGACTAGAAATTTCCACATTTTGCTTAGACGATAGAAGCAAGTGACAGTTTGACTAGCTGCCCCAGGTGCATTAAAATTCATGTGGCCCCTGGACTAATTGGATCCATTCCAAATGTAGATCTTCCAAATGAAACTAAAGACATTGAATTGAATCGAGATTTTATAGGGGAATAGCTAAAATGAACAGAAGAAAGCAGTGATGTCATACTGTGTAGTCAGAACCCTGCCATATTATCCTCCTCAGTATAACTTTTGTTGTAGCTATCTGTGGAGCTACACATTGACTGGGCTGTCTACATTAGTTAAAGCAGAGAAAAGGATGCTACCTTTTCCCTAAGATGTCTTTGTATCTTGGAGGAAGACCAGAATAGGATAAGATATTTCTCATTTCATCTATTAGTTTGATATCTCTCTAAGCAACTCAGGTATCAGGTACCATAGATTGAAAAAAGAAAAATGTTTTATAAAAATACATCCATTTATCCCAGCCTGAGCAATGTGGTGAAACCTCATCTCTACAAAAAATACAAAAATTAGCAGGGCATGGTGACACACGCCTATACTCCCAGCTACTTGGGAGGCTGAGGCAGGAGAATCACTTGAACCTAAAAAATATATATCCATTTATAAGGCATATTCAAAAAGGAATAGTATATAGTACACCATAATAAAAATTAGGGCTAGGCTAAAACAAAAATGGGATTTAAGTCCACCTTAATGTCCTTTTAAATGTAATAGCCTTCTGGGGAAATACAATTCTGGTTTGAGATTATTAGTCACGTACAGCACTTGTCCTGGATAACTGATATCACCTGAGCCATAAAATTACAGAGCCACCGGGCCCTTTCCAGAAAGATTTCCTTCAGAAATTATATTGTTTCTTGAACAGGCAAAGCTTTTACTCAAATGAACTGTCTCCAATAAGCTCTCCATCAAATTATCTGCCATTGGTGCAGTTCTTCTTAATTTCACTTAAGTGCCTGCTGGCTGACTTTGAGTGCAAAAAGACAAAACATATCTTATTGGATGGAATTTAAGTTTGGGGTGAAAAAGAAAAGCAGCTGCTGCCTTCTTGACCTCCCTGTTCTCTTCCCACTAGTAGTGGAGTACGAGGCAGAGAAAATAGCCTTCATTTTTAACTTGATTTACCTACTTTGGAGACTTTCTTGCTTGCAGCATGTGAACGTAAACATATAAACCATGTTCGTTGAAAGAAAAATTTCCTGGCAAAGCAAAATTCAATCTGCTGATTTGCTCCCACAAAAATTTGTTTCATAAGGTTGGGTAGAATTTTGCCTTTATTTGTTCTGCTGATTCAAGGAGGATGCTAACTTAATGGGTATACCTTTTTGCTTTGTTTTTATTCTAATATCACCATTTGTTATTGTGGGTAGTAAATAATAGAATGAATAATGGAGAAATTTGGTGGCTTTTCTTATAACCCTGTACATATAAGAAAAAAATTCTATAAAATATGGAAAGTACTTTATACCTATTTGCTCAATTGCAGTGAACATGAGTAATAATTACTTCATCCATCCATCCATAAATTCATTTATTTATTCAATATCTATTTGTTTTTTTAAAATTTTTTTATTATTATACTTTAAGTTCTAGGGTACATGTGCACAACGTGCAGGTTTGTTATATATGTATACATGTGCCATGTTGGTGTGCTGTACCCATTAACTTGTCATTTACATTAAGTATATCTCCTAATGCTATCCCTCTCCCCTGTTCCCTCCCCACAATAGGACCCAGTGTGTGATGTTCCCCTTCCTGTGTCCAAGTAATTTCATTGTCTAATTCCCACCTATGAGTGAGAACATGCGGTGTTTGGTGTGCTCCTGTATTGTATGTATATATATTTAGGATAGTTAGCTCTTCCTGTTGAATTGATCCCTTTACCATTATGTAATGGCCTTCTTTGTCTCTTTTGATCTTTGATGGTTTAAAGTCTGTTTTATCAGAGACTAGAATTGCAACTCCTGCTTTTTTTGTTTTCCATTTGCTTGGTAGATCTTCCTCCATCCCTTTATTTTGAGCCTATGTGTGTCTCTGCATGTGAGATGGGTCTCCTGAGTACAACAAACTGATGGGTCTTGACTCTTTATCCAATTTGCCAGTCTGTGTCTTTTAATTGGACCATTTAGTCCATTTACATTTAAGGTTAATATTATGTGTGAACTTGATCCTGTCATTATGATATTAGCTGGTTATTTTGCTTGCTAGTTGATGCAGTTTCTTCCTAGCATCGATGGACTTTACATTTTGGCATGTTTTTGCAATGGCTGGTACCAGTTGTTCCTTTCCATGTTTAGTGCTTCCTTCAGGATCTCTTGTAGGGCAGGCCTGGTGGTGACAAAATCTCTAAGCATTTGCTTGTCTGTAAAGGATTTTATTTCTCCTTCACTTATGAAACCTAGTTTGGCTGTATATGAAATTCTCAGTTGAAAATTCTTTTCTTTAAGAATGTTGAGTATTGGCCCCCACTCTCTTCTGGCTTGGAGAGTTTCTGCCGAGAGATCTGCTGTTAGTCTGATGGGCTTCCCTTTGTGGGTAACCCAACCTTTCTCTCTGACTGCCCTTAACATTTTCTCCTTCATTTCAACTTTGGTGAATCTGGCAATTATGTGTCTTGGAGTTGCTCTTCTCGAGAAGTGTCTTTGTGGCGTTCTCTGAATTTGAATGTTGGCCTGCCTTACTAGGTTGGGGAAGTTCTCCTGGATGATATCCTGAAGAGTGTTTTCCAGCTTGGTTCCATTTTCCCCGTCACTTTCAGGCACACCAATCAGATGTAGATTTGGTCTTTTCACATAATCCCATATTTCTTGGAGGCTTTGTTCATTTCTTTTTACTCTTTTTTCTCTACATTTCTCTTCTTGCTTCATTTCATTCATTTGATCTTCAATCAGTGATAATCTTTCTTCCAGTTGATTGAGTCGGTTACTGAAGCTTGTGCATTTGTCACGTAGTTCTCGTGTCATGGTTTTCATCTCTATCAGTTCTTTTAAGGTCTTCTCTGCATTGATTATTCTAGTTATCCATTCATCCATTCTTTTTTCAAGGTTTTTAGTTTCTTTTCACTGGTTATGTAGTTCTTCCTTTAGCTCTGAGAAGTTTGATCAACTGAAGCCTTCTTCTCTCAACTTGTCAAAGTCATTCTCCATCCAGCTTTGTTCCGTTGCTGGCGATGAGCTGCGTTCCTTTGGATGGGGAGATGTGCTCTGATTTTTTGAATTTCTAGCTTTTCTGCACTACTTTTTCCCCATCTTTGTGGTTTTAGCTGCCTTTGGTCTTTGATGATGGTGACATACTGATGGGGTTTTGGTGTGGGTGTCCTTTCTGTTTGTTAGTTTTCCTTCTAACAGTCAGGACCCTGAGCTGCAGGTCTGTTGGCGTTTGCTTGAAGGCCACTCCAGACCCTGGGTATCAGAAGCGCAGGCTGCAGAAGGTAGAATATTGGTGAGCAGCAAGTGTTGCTGTCTGATTCTTGCTCTGGAAGCTTCGTCTTAGGGTGTACCCAGCTGTGTGAGGTATGATGTGCCAGTCTGCACCTAGTGGGGAATGTCTCCTGGTTAGGCTACTCAGGGGTCAGTGACCCACTTGAGCAGGCAGTCTGTCCATTCTCAGATCTCAACCTCTGTGCTGGGAGAACCACTGCTCTCTTCAAGCTGTCACACAGGGACTTTTACATCTGCAGAGGTTTCTGCTGCTTCTGGTTTAGCTATGCCCTGTCCCCAGAGGTGGAGTCTACAGAGCCAGGTAGGCCTCCTTGAGCTGAGGTGGACTCCACCCAATTTGAGCTTCCCGGTGGCTTTGTTTATCTACTTAAGCCTCAGCAATGACAGACACCCCTCCCCAATCCTGGCTGCTGCCTTGCAGTTAGATCTCTGACTGCTGTGCTAGCAATGAGGGAGGCTCCATGGGCATGGGACCCTCCAGGCCAGGTGTGGGATATAATCTCCTGGTGTGTCGTTTGCTAAGACCCTTGGTAAAGCACAGTATTAGGGTGGGAGTGACCCGATTTTCCAGTTGTTGTGTGTCTCAATTTCCCTTGGCTAGGAAAAGGAATTCCCTTCCCCCTTGTGCTTCCCAGGTGAGGCGATGCCTCGCCCTGCTTCAGCTCTCGCTGATTGGGCTGCACCCACGGACCAGCATCAACTGTCTAACACACCCCAGTGAGATGAACCTGGTACCTCAGTTGAAAATGCAAAAATCACCCATCTTCTGTGTCACTCACGCTGGGAGCTGGAGGCTGGAGCTGTTCCTATTGGGCCATCTTGGGTGCCACCTCATTATTTATTCGAATGCCTGTTGCCCCAGGCACTGATGATACACCCATAAAAAAGATACAGAAGTGGACTTTCTATTCCAATAGGCCCTTGATGGTGTCCTGCTCCTTAAAGCCCTCCTTCCCCTGAAGTGCATTCCCATTTTATTTATTTTGTTTTCCCCAACAAGGTAGTGAACTCTTCTGTGGTAGAAATCCTATCTTGTGCTTTCTGTGATTCTAGACATTCAACATGTTGGACTGAATTGAAGAAAGATTTTTGAAGATGTAGGTGTGGAAAATTTCACAGTCATAGGATATTAGATCTAGAAGGAATGTTAAAGATGATTTAGCCCATAGATTTCCAAACTGTGTTCACAGGATCCATGAAGGCATCTGTATAGATACATGTATGACTGGTTCAGGGAGAAGGAGAGGCCCAGCAGAAGGTTTATGAGCCTACTATGACCTTCCCTGTGCTTCAAGCATAAGATTTCTACTTTCAGGTCTTTTATGCATAGTATAGTCCTGTAAGATGTCTTTTGAATAAATGATCGGCTGCTAAAAAAAAAAAAAAAAAAAGGAATCCGCTGACAGTTCCAACATCTCTATCATAAGATAAACCTAAAAAGGTTGAGTGATTTGTTCAAGGTCATACATACAGTTAATAATGCTCTTAGAACTAAAACCTAAATCTTCTAACTTCCAACCTGGGGTTCTTTCCATGATATTCTGCTGTTTCCTGGTTCACAGCTGTTGTAGGACCAGCCCAATGCTTGACACATAGAGAGCATAACTGAAAGAAAGAATGTTAAAATCCACTTTGACAACACTTCTTCTCTTCTTGGATATAATTCAGTATCTCAGCACTTAGCAAAGTGACTGTCACACAGTAGGTGCTTAATGGTGATGGCTGTACAGTGGTGGTTATTCTTGATTGATTATCTTTCCAGATTAAAGCACTCTAATCCTTTTATTCTATTCTCATAGTCTCACCTCCACCCCACCATCGCTTCAAACATCTTTCTTGTCTTTAGTCTCTGACTACAGTCCTTGGGATGGACTGGGTGTGAAAACTGGAACATATATTGGTAGTTCTAACTTACAGCTTAACTAACTTAACTGGCTAGCTTAAGCTGCCACTTAAATCTCTTTACCTTATATCTTTAATTATGTAACAACAGTTGTTTATTGTTAAGATTAAGAAAATAAATAACTGTGAAATATAAGTTGTACTAAAAATGGTTTTGAAAGTTCAGTTGGGTTTTTTGTTTCAAAAAACTGATGGCTTTAAAAGTATAATTAAGCCATTAGTTGATTTATCCTTCTCACTGCATCTCTACAGATTCGAGTTTCATTTTAACTAGTGCTTTCCGCTTCTTGCTATGGTTTCTTTGGGCTTAGTTGGTTTCCTTTTCCTTTTCCTCAGCTGTTGCCTACTCACTGTTTTGCAGTTGGACATCTTCTCCAGCCCAGATTACCTAATATTACTGACAAGGATTTTCATCCTTCCTCAAGGAGAGATCATTTAGGATTGCAGGGTTTTTTTTGTTTTTTGTTTTTTGTTTTTTTGTCAGAGTCTCATTCTGTCGCCCAGGCTGGAGTACAGTGGCACAGTCTTGGCTCACTGGGATTGCAGTTTTTTACATCTTGCAGACAGATCTTCTAGGACCAATTTGGCCAGAATGTTCTCTCTGGTGCAAATAAAAGAGTGCTTTAGGAAGGGTCTGCTGCCATCAGCCACTACTGCTACTGCTGTTGCCAGTGCAATGGGAGGGAGAAAATTGGCTTTGTGGCCAGATAGAATTAGATTTTGTTTGTTTTTCCGGTTTATTTTTACTTTGGGTTGATTTTAGTTGTGTCTTATTAGCACCCTATTAATAGAGAAAAGTATTACAAAAAGAGTTTAGAACTCAAAGGTAGAAATCCAGTCTCCATTTGGTAAAAATATAGGAACTCCACTTTAAAAGTTCATGCTAGATTTACAATATTTAATTTAAGGTTACTTGCACAGTTTTCTTTTGCTCTCTACTTTTTTTCCCTCAGAGATGACTTTTTCTTGAGTAGTGCATTTATTGTGGTGTAGATTTTGGCATTATGTATTGAGAGTCTGTAATTCAGTCTTTTCAGGTGTTCATCTTTATTTAATGACATTGATAAATAGAACTATGGCTCTTTATATGCATAAGATCTTCTAACTATATGTAATCACAATTATTGTACAGTTTTTTTAAAACCTAGAGGTTTGTGCAGTCAGCCGAGATCGTGCCACAGCACTCCAGCCTGGGTGACAGAGTGAGACTTCGTCTCAAAAAACAAAAAATAAACAAACAAAAAAAAAACCCTAGAGGTTTGGAGAAACCAGGACCAGTTTCATCATTTTCCAGGTAGTAGATGACCAGGCTATTTTTAGAGAGCTTTGAAACTGGGGTTATTAGATAATTTGTGGTCATGAGACTGTAACTAAAACTTGTCTGAAGTTATCAGACTGAAAGCTGATCTTCTAGCCTAGAATAATACTGGAACTAGGATTTACATACTTAGAGTGACTTTTATCTTTAACACAATAGAATCATTGAACATTATATAATGTACAGCGATAGTTTGTATGTATCATAGTCAGTCAACAAACATTTATTGACTACAATCATTCACTGTAGGAGTGCAGATATTAGTTTCACAACAGCTGGTTTAAATTTGTTCTGTTACTGAGTGAAAGTTTTATACTGTTGACGTACATAGATTCTTCTTTACAATGCGTGTCTGGGTTAGGCAGAAGAATAGACAACTGTCTGGGTTTTAGTCCTGATTTTTCTATGGATCCTTTGTCATCTGGCTTTTTTTTCTTAGAGGTCAGCTAATAGATACCACTCTGCTAATATAGCAGCTTAATTGTTTTTTATAATTGGATTCAAGGCAACATCAATCACAAGTGAAATTAATAACTAGGTGCTCTATGCAGTAGAATAATGTATTTTTACAAATTTGGGACATTTTTCTAAAAATATAATGTACAGATAGATGCCACTAGTAGCACAACTAGAAATTATGCTTATATATTAACATGAATAGACAACCACAGACAGTCTCAGGAGTTCCTTAAAACAATCCTATTTATATTTATTTATTCATAGGTCTTAAGTATATCTGACCAATACTTAAATATAGTGTAAAAAAAAAAACACTTCATCCTCCATTAAACTAGACCTCAGTGCTTACCTCACACTGAGCTTACCCCAGAGATTCATCTTTAACAGAAACGTGAAAACACATTTCATTACAAATATAAATAATACAATTCCACCTTTTCAGGAGATTTCTGGGGACTTCCTACTTCTCACTTATTACAGCCTCCTGAATTTGGCCTTAGGCCTTTAAAATGTTTCAAGAATGTTTCCCCATTCACTTTTGTGAGACAAACTCTACTTCCTCAATAGGGACTGCTTGGGCATAGTTTCAGCTTTCTGGTTATGAAGTATGGATTTTTTCTCTCTACCTATTTCCCACAGTACAGGCATTCTAAGTTTTAAGGAGACAGTATGCTAAAATTCAGATTTATAAAAGAAAAATCAAAAGCAAGTCCACATGAAGCTTGGTGGCAGATGGATACCTCACTTTGTACCAAAAATGTGTTTCTAATAAACTAAACATATAAATTCCATATTTGTAGAAACAAATCTTACTTACATGTACAATGTTAGCTTAGCATTGTAAAAGATTGCCAGCTGGGCGCAGTGGCTCATGCCTGTAATCCCAGCACTTTGGGAGGCTGATGCAGGCGTATCACCTGAGGTCAGGAGTTCGAGACCAACCTGACCAACATGGAAAAACCCTGTCTCTACTAAAAATACAAAATTAGCCGGGTGTGGTGGCACATGCCTGTAATCCCAGCTACTCAGGAGGCTGAGGCAGGAGAACTGCTTGAACCCGGGAGGCGGAGGTTGCGGTGAGCTGAGACCGTGCCATTGCACTCCAGCCTGGGCAACAAGAACAAAACTCCATCTCAAAAACAAACAAACAAAAAAATGCCATATGGAATGCTTGTGTAATACACATAAGCACTCTTACTTCTCTGGTTTGTGGATTGGATAAGGGAGCAGTGGATTTTCTTAAAGTAGGGCACAACTATACTCTGTATTCCCATATAAAGTTTTTAATTTCAAAGACTGATCCCTTTGTTAGACCCTGATTTCTCAACCTGATCTTCTGTAGTCTTTTGTGGTTTCTTCCTACTTCATTAGTCTAGTGACTCAGGTGAGCTTTCCTGACCCCTGATCTCTGCCTGGCTATCATATATTATACTATATCAAAATATAATGATATATTTGTATATTTATAAGTGAGATATAGCAGGAATTTATATAGGAGCCCTACAAATATATGTGTTTTTCTATCAAAGTTTTATGATATTCAAGACCAGCAAGCACAATGCACATTGTAAAAGTTTTCTTTTTTTCTATACATTACTACTTATTTTAAATATTCTTGTTTTGTTTCTTAACCTTTTACGTGATATACTAACTCTATCCATTACCGAAGCATAACCACTTCTGAAGTGAAATGACATCTATCTAACCATGTTAAAAATACTATTGGTTGGCCAGGCGTGGTAGCTCACACCTGTAATCCCAGCAGTTTGGGAGGCCAAGGCAGGCGGATCCCCTAAAGTCAGGAGTTCAAGACCAGCCTGACCAACATGGAGAAACCCCATCTGTACTAAAAATACAAAATTAGCCAGGCGTGGTGGTGCATGCCTGTAACCCCAGCTATGCCTGTAACCCCAGCTACTCAGGAGACTGAGGCAGGAGAATTGCTTGAGCCCAGGAGGCGGAGGTTGCGGTGAGCCGAGATCACGCCATTGTACTCCAGCCTGGGCAACAGGAGCAAAACTCTCTCTCTCTCTAAATAAATAAATAAATAAATAAATAAATAAATAAAAGAACTATTGGTTTTGTTTACAATAGAAAGAAGACACTCTTCTTTGCACTGAAAGAGCTTAACCCATCTTCAATGTTGGCAAGGATGATGGTTCTTTTGATTTGTTTTTAAAAGGGTATGTACTAGTAATCTCATTTTAGCTTTTGATTTTCTTTCTTACTACCCCGTCCTTTGGCTTCGTTTGCCTCTTTATGGGAAAGAATGCATCTGAGACTTTCTTTGCTTCTACTCTTACCATGATATGTAGACTAGTTTATGGAAAAATACATTGGCTGCCTGCTGTGCATTTAAATTCCCCACTTCCCTGCTGCAGCAACTGAAAGACAAATAAATGCATGCAGGGCCATTTTTGTCAGCGAAAGTTTTTGGACACATGCATTACGAAGCACACATATCATTAAATATGAGTTTAATATCTGGAAGCAAAAGTGATAGTACATCAACTTTGTCCACAGAGGAGAAAAGGGGTCACTGTTTATGAGAACTAAATGGAAGTGTATCCTTCCTTATCAATCAAAGAAATTAAGAGATGAGGATTGGTCTTTTATGCCATCTGGTTCTTCCCTTGGGGACCAGCAGACAATTGGTCCTTGCATTATTATGTTCTTAGTGCTGGTTATTATTGTTACATGTTTCCATAGCTTTGCAGTAACTTCAAATGCTTCTGGAACCACAGTTCCTCCACCTCCCTTGACCAGGGAAGTTCAGGCTGTATTTCCTTTCAAATAAGATGTCTCCCTTCGTTTTCAATGTTTAGTAAGCCTTATTCCAGCAAACTATGTCAAGTTACCGGGATTCAGCTTTTTCAGGATAATTTATGTCTACTTGGTTATCGTTAACTTTTATCTTACTTTTGTTTTTCTGTTCTGACTGATCTTAAACAATTTTAGGAATTTTGTTATCATGTAACAACTTAACATCATGAACATTTTGAAATTGGACCTCTAAGACCAACTATATTCTTTAAAAAGGATAGAAATGGGAAGGGAAGGATGATTGCCTCAGTATCTCTTTCTTCCCTCCCTTCCTCCTTCTCTTTCTCTTTCCCTCTCTCTCTCATGCACATGACACATGCACGAAATATAGTGGCCTTTACCCAACCAGTCTCCAAATGCCTCAACCAGATCATCACAGTGCCATCTGGATGACAGGCAAGCGAGAAGTAGGGAAGTGGGTGGAGGGACTAAGTGAGGTTTGGGAGCTGAGAAATAGATATGTTAAGGAAGCAGCAAATTACAGAATTGCCAAGCCATAAGGGATTATAGAGAACTTTTTCTTAGTTATACAGTGAGGAAAGTGAGGCTCATAGAGTTAATGTCTAAGGCAGCTGACCTCTCTGGAGTCCACTGTTTTGTTTCCTGTGCCAGGCTAAAGGCGAAGATTGTGGGGATTAACAGTACTGGGTCAAAATTCTGAAAATTCTTTCTTCCCATTAATTCATTCAGTTTATCAACATATATTTATTGACCAACTATGATGTACCAGGCACTGTGCTAAGTGCCAAGGACACCAAATGGTCCCTGACCTCAAGGAACTTACAGTTTATTCATCAAACTCTAGTGGGAAATAGAGAAGCAGAGAAATAGAGAATCACATATAGAAGGATATGTGATTACACGTGTAGGATGCTATCAGAGCATATATGAGGTACCCCCTAACTCTCTTTTAGGTAGCTAGAGAGAGCTTTCTGGCAGAAGTTGCCCAAGCCAAGGTGGTACAAGTATTCCAGGCTGATGTGATGTTAAAGTATATATAAATCCCTGAAGCTAGAACTTAAAAATAGTTTTGTATGACTAGAGATTATAAACTAGTCAAGGATTGGGCCAGGGTGGGGGTGAGGTTAAAGGGGTTGTTGAGCAATAGAGTGTGGACAAGACTGTAGAGATATGCAGGAACCAAGTCATAAAGGACCTTATATACCATGCCAGGAAGTTTGAAGTTCTGCAGTCTATGAACAATAAAGAAGTCACCGAAAAGTTTTTAGGTCAGGGAGTGACATGATCATATTTGTCTTTTGGAAGGATTACTCTGTCTGCAACTGGAGAGTTGGTTGGAGGCAGGAAGACATGTGAGGAGGTTTTCACAATAATCTTCCTGGACTGAGATGATTATGTTTGTTATTGAGAGAAGGTTCACATGTGAGATAGGAGGTAGAGTCCATAGGGCTTGGTTACTGGATATGGAGAATGGGAGAGAGGGAAGAATATGGATAACTCCCAGGTTTCTGGCTTGGGAAGCTAGGTGGGGTGTGAGCCATTTACTGACTTGGAGAACATGAGAGGAAGATCAGGATTGTTGAGTAAACGTATTTATGGGGTGCCCACACTGAGAAAAATCTCAATTGCAAATATAGATTTGAAAGTTATCAGCATAATGAGAGATACAATTTGAAGTTGCAGGACTACCTAGAGCTAATCTGAGGATTAGTTGCCCTTAGACTTTATTTTGCCTAAAACTCCTTTAGAAATGTGAAAACTATAGACCTTCTCCCCATAAAATTTACATATACTATTCTGCATACAATTTTAGGAAGGTCCACAGACCTCTTGAAGTGTATCTATGGACCCTCATGATGTACACATGATGTACAGATTAAGAGTCCCTGATTTTAGAGAAAGAATAAACAAGGCATAAAGATGGAACGCTAGAAAACACTGACATTTAAGAAATGGGTAAAGGAGAAGTTCATGAAAAAAAAAACTGAGAAAGATAAACCCAAGAGTTAGGGGGTATCACAGAAAGCAAGGGAAGAGAGAGTTTCAAGAAAGTAGGAATAATCAGCAGAGTTTAGTGCTGCAGAGAGAACGAATAAGATAAGGGCTGAAAAGTGATCCTTGGCTTTATCAACAAAGAGTGTTAGTGACCTATGAAAGGGTTGTGGTAAAATACTGTGGACAGAATTCAGAATGCAATGATTAAGGAGTGGATGAGAGGAGAGGAAGTGGAACAGCAAATGCAGGCCACATTCTTCCAAGGGTGTAGAGCAGCTGAGGGAGGTGTCTTTGGTTCATTCAAGGATGGATAGGGCATTAAGAGTTTCTTTTGGTATTTTCTTTGAATTAATCGTCTCATTTTCTGATTTCTTATCATAAAAAGAATAAATAAACCAAAGGAATCAGCTACATAAGAAATGAAGTCTTGCATATTTTCAGTGCTTCTGTCTGATATTAATAAATGATGAATTGTGGTTTTAAGTCCCTATAGTTCTATATCTTTTCCTCGGCTTTGCTTAAAGTATCTGTCTACCCAGAATCCACATTGCCTCAGGCAGTACTAAATTAGCACTATAGGTGTATTCAGGCCAGCCTGGCTGGGGTGAGCACGACATTACGGCTGGCTTTAGACCCTTGGTTGAGGAGCCAGCTTTGTAATACCCAGCTTAGTAATTATGGGGGCTTTATGTTTGCATGTGTGAACCTTAGTTAAGCTTTGTCATAGATTTTTCAAAACAGCTGGGGCTTTTGGTCTATGAAGACATTAATTTGCATCTCCAGGGGCTATGCATAAATCAAATTGGAAAAGAGGGGAGGAGGAGCGAATTTCTTTTTTTGTGTGAATCCCAGCTCCCTGTTAACTGTTTAATTGAGGAGAAGGAAAGAGTCCTGTGACAATTACTGAATTAGTGATGCACTATTATCTTCTGCTTGATGTATTCTTGGTTGATGTATTTATGTTAAAAAAGAC
The DNA here is from genome assembly GCF_008728515.1 of Papio anubis. Lineage (NCBI taxonomy): Eukaryota > Metazoa > Chordata > Mammalia > Primates > Cercopithecidae > Papio > Papio anubis. The sequence continues at coordinate 23,483,791 of NC_044996.1, forward strand.
AGTAAACGCTGCCTCCCTTGGAAGGCCCTGCTTTGTTGCCCTTCAACAGAAACGTAGACTCAGATTTCACAGTTCCTGTTGTTTCAAAGAGAGGCTTAATGTTGGTTGGTGATGGTTGTTAATTTAAACTTTAGCCCTCTTTTCTTAACCATCTGCTGTGTAGTGGCTCTCAGTCACAGTTGAGGGACAGCAGCAAGGATCCCACCTGGGGAAAGCAGAGTAATAACATAGGCCTTTGGAAATTCTGCTGTTTATTCCTCTCTAGCTCTGTAAAGGATTATTGGGAAATCTGTCATCATGGAAGCAATTGCCATGTTGGAGTGAATTAAGGGTGGGAAGTGAGCCTGGTCCTAAATTCTTCTGACCTTTGGAAATATCAGTATAAATGATGCTGTGGTAATCCAAGTTTTCCCCCTCCTCCACTATTTTGTATTATCTTTTAGCCACTGCTGAATCTAACTGAAGAATGCCAGAATGTAGAAAAATGGGGCTTCTTTGTGGTTTTCTTATTTTCATATTTGCTACCTTTTTAGTCCATTAGAAAAATAGATGATAGCAAACAGAATACACTGTGCAAAATAATACAGTAACTCCCACCCTGCAAATGTGTGTGTGTGTGTGTTTGTGTGTTTTACTAAATATTCTTAACATTCAAGAGCATACTCATAGAGAAAAAGGACCGTGTTCTCCTCTAAAACAATCCTGTGATGCCACTGTCAGAATCCAGAACATGGCCCATGACTCAGTATGACGTTTCTCCAATTAGAAGCCAAAAAGAAACAGATTCTATCACTGTCTTATAGAACAGTTTTTATTAATAAGAATAACCAATGTTGATTCTTAAGATTTCAGTTGGGCTGTGTATCTGTAGGTCTCATTGCGCTAAGTAAGAGGTTGTTTGTTTGTTTTTTGAGATGAGGTCTTGCTCTGTCACCCAGGCTAGAGTACAGTCATGTGATTATGGCTCACCACAGTCTTGACTTCCTGGGCTCAAGCAATCCTTCTACCTCAGCTTTCCGAGTAGCTGAGACTACAGGCATGCACTGCCATGCCTGACTAATTTTTGTATTTTTTTTAGAGAGAAGTTTTCACCATGTTGCCCAGGCTGGTCTTGAACCCCTAGACTCAAGCAATCCACATGCCTTGCCCTCTCAAAGTGCTGGGATTACAGGCATGAGCCACCATGCGCGGCCAAGGGTTTTAATAGACTGTTTTCTTTCTGTCTGTCTGTCTTTCTTTCTTTCTTTCTTTCTTTCTTTCTTTCTTTCTTTCTTTCTTTCTTTCTTGAGAGAGGAAATCTTTTATTATAAGTGTGCATTGAGTTGGTTGTTGCTTTTAGTTGCTCCTACTCTAGCTTTTAATGATTAATATTGGTTTCTTCATGTTGATTTAATTGGTTGTGAGTTGTTTAACCATAGAATGTATAAAATGCATTTTAATTTTGACAGTATTTTTGGCCCATAATTGTCTAATAATTCGAACGTAAGGCATAATGGTGTTATAGCTCAAATGTAAATAATCTGTATATTTTTCTTAAAAATTGTATCTGTACTTCATCTAAAATTCACTTGCACTGATACTTCATTGGTGATATGCTCTCTATAAATCTATGCTACTTGAAACATACATTAAATAGTTATAAGATAATAAGATGACCAGGATATTTTTAATTTATAGGACATTTAAAATACATATCACCTTATTTAATGCTTACTGTGATTTTGAGAGAAAAAAATTCCTCCATTTTATAGAAATGGAGAGACAGAGGTAGGATGAAATATAGACTGTTTTCTTAGAGGATTGTAAAAAAGAGTAGAGCCTATCCAAGATGTGAGCCCATACATTGAAATTCTCTCATAAACCAATAGTTTCACATGCACTAGAGGCAAAAAGGCATTACCTGACAGTAGTTTTGATGACTACATTAAGATTTAAATTAATAACAAAAATTTTAAACATACTTATTGTATGATTACTGATCCAAAGTCATGGGTAATATATGTTCTCAGACTTTCTTAAAACATATTACTAGGTCTTGAGCTGTGAGGAGTATAGTGTCTACTAAAGTTCAGGTTCCATTTCTTATAGTTAATGCATTGTAAATGGTCTTGCTCAATGCAGCCCTCTGTTGTAACTCAATTGTAAATGTTGAACTTTCCCCTTCAGCTTGGGTATATAATGATAATCTTTGTGAAGCATAATTTAATTAACTGTTTTAAAATTATTTAAGCAAGAGGTTAGGAAGAGAAATATTCAACTATTTTGGTTCTCTATTAAAATTATAAAAGTTGTTTAAAACTCCCATTTTGCCCGGGCTATTCCTCAGCAATAACCTGATTTAAAAAGCAATTAAGTATGGTGTGGGAAAATATAATACCTTAACCATAAGGCTACAGAATAGAACTATACATTATTGGACCCAGAAGAGATATTAAAATTTAAGTAGTACAACACCCTCATTTTATGAATGAGGAAACCATGATCCAAATAGGTTAAATGACTGATCCAGGTTCATACACTAGGTTAGTGGCATAGATAGGGCTTGATCTCAAGTTCCTTGACTCAATTAGTGATCTTCTCAGTGTTCTTTACTGCCTCCAGAAAATCAGAAAGGTGAAAACTGAACTCCAGTCTTACACTTTCAAAGCATGAACTCTACCTCTCTACAGGACTTGAAATGCTTAATCAGTACTAACCAACAAGATTAAATTTATTATCTTTTAAATTCAGTAAGTTGCCTTGGAAAGCAGCCACATAAAATGGATTGCAAGAGACAGTTTGGCAGCAATGCCCCTTAGTGTATGTGGCAGTAATTAGATTCACTGCATTGTGTATGTATCTCAACCTGCTAAGAAAGCAGAGTCCTAGGAAAGAGCTACAGGAGCAGGCCAGTGCAACTGCTCTGATTTAGTAAGTAACTTGAATTTCTGATGGAATTGATCGCTTATTAGCCTATGGGCCAGGAAAAAAGGAAATCAATGAACAAAAATAATCATAGTGATAAGAGACTATGCGTGACCCCTATCTTGACCACGTGTGCCTTGAGTTGAGCTTTATCTTCCCGAGATTAAGGAACAGTCTACTCTGCATGGCATACTTGGACCATACCTGAAATCATGCTTTCCATCATGCTGGGAACTACTTCTTAAGAAAGACACTTGACAGACTAGAATGAAACAAAGATGGCCAGGGGCTGGAAAACCCTATCATGTAAAGAAAGGTTAGATATTGGGCTTTTAGCGTCTAGAAAAGAAAAAACTTAGAAATGGAGAAGCGGAAGGGATCTGACATATTTCTAAGTACCTCTTTTGTGCCAGGCACTTTGCATATATTATCTCTTCTTATTCTCACAGCCATCCTGTACAGTAGGAGTTATCTTCTTTTTTTTTGGTTGTTGTTGTTTTGTTTTTTGAGACAGAGTTTCGCTCTTGTCCCCCAGGACAGAATGCAATGGCACGATCTCAGCTCACTACAACCTCTGCTTCCCAAGATCAAGCGGTTCTCCTGCCTCAGCCTCCCGAGTAGCTGGGATTACAGGCATACACCACTACACCCGGCTAATGTTTGTATTTTTAGTAGAGATGGGGTTTCACCGTGTTGGCCAGGCTGGTCTCATAACTCCTTACCTCAAGTGATCCGCCCACTTCGGCCTCCCAAAGTGCTGGGATTACAGGCATGAGCCATCGTGCCGGGATAGTAGGTGTTATCTGCTTTCAAAGTGTCTGATTTGAAGGTATCAGATAACTTGCCTGATATAGAGTTAATATGAAGCAGAGAGATGCATACCTTTGAAGCTCATGCTTTGGATAGGAGTCTTCAAATATTTGAAGAGCTGATATGAAGAAGAGGATTGAGGATTGATATGTGTCACTCCAGAGGGTATCCTTAGTAGTGATAGTAGCAGTTGTAACAGTAATATTAGCAGTAAGATCAAGAGCTGATATTTACTAAGTACTTATTTTGTACCAGGGACTGTGCTAAGTACTTGATTTGTATTAACTTGCAATCCTATGAGGTCAGTACTATTGTTATCTCCATTTTACATATAAAGAAACTGAAGCACAGAGATTAAGTGATCTACCCAAGATCATATAAGTGAGGGAACCTGGATATGAACCCGGGTAGCCATAGGAAGGCAGATTTTAGCCTAGCATATAGGGGGAAACCTTTCTATTCAAACTGTCTGGCAGTGGAATGGGTGTTCTTATGAAACAAGGACTTTTCCAGTCCTGAACATGTTTAAGTATGTCTAGATGCCACTGTTAGGCATGCTGTGAATGAGATTCTTTTACTGGGATCAAGGTCAAAAGTAAGATAACCTCAAAGGACCATTTCAACTCTAAAATTATATGAATCTGATTTGACATATCTACTGGTTAGTGAGCAGCTATGACCTTTCTAGTCCATTTGTGGACTTAGTTGAGTACTCAGAGCTTATAGTAGAAAGGCTTCACTTTTGTTACTGTAGATGAGCTGTTGGCACAGGAGAAGTATAAGTTAATGCACTGGGCCACCAAGTGGAGAAAAGCCATTCCAAGGGTCTATTGCAAGAACCAATTTAGAAACCACTGGACAAGGTCAAAAGAAATCCATTAATGAAAATTGATTAGTCTTTAGGGTTCTGGTATCTAATTGTAATAATTTATAATCCAAATGAATTTAGTACCCACTTTCAAATTCCAACACTTTCAGTTTTATCTTAATAATTCCTTGTATCAACCTGCCATATGCTTCTTCCCTTTCCAACCCTGTGATAATGTCAGTTATCTATTCATTCAGACACCTTTGTATTTCTAATATTGGCCAATTAAAAAAAGCCATCTGTAGGTTCATATAAAATGCTCACCTAGAGGATAAAAGGTTTCATTGAATTTAAAAACACAAAGTACTATGCCACGAGGAAAATAACCCACAGATATAGCTAAATAGCTTACTCTCTCCCTCTCCGTCAGCCTTTCTTTGCCTTTCTTTGGCTACCTTTATAAAACAAAATATTTCATGAGAAAAATTAGCTCTCTAGGAATTCCATCACTGTCAGTAGTAAAAGTGAGAAGACACTATCATTAACCTCTTTTGCCCAATGCCTCTTGAGAGCTTTGGAAAGGCAGCTAGGAACGTAGCTTATCGCTACTTGTTGGGTCAGAGATAACAGCGGTTAGTCACCTGGGAAGTCAGTGGAGCAGAGAGAAGCTAGCTAAGAACTGCTCTGGAAAAATACAAACATAAAAGCTTAAGACTCTTCAATCAGTTGCTCCTCAGACTGCTGAAAACCCCCTGTAGAAGGCCAATTGAGTCTTTGAATGTGCTCATTTTTTTCTGGAGACTCACTGATCAATTTGGTATTGTGCATTGTACAAAGGATCAAAAATCAGAGTCTGCCTACATTGATTGTGATTCCATGTGTCTTGCTAAGGTTACATGACATTTTTCCCATATGCTCAGTCCCTAGAGAAGGGAATTCTCTAACAGTGGCCTAGTTATGTTTCATAGCTAGCCTGTCTCTCAATTCAACTTTACTTAAAGCACCAGTGATATTTCAGAAACAATGTCTGAAGCTTATATTATTAGAAGCATTTTTATTGACCTAACTGAGCCCTTTGATTTAGTCAACCATATACAGTTTCTTCAGAAATCCCGTGATTCTGGGCTTAGCAGTGACCCTGTAAAACGGTTTTCTCTCCATTTAGTTCTTGCCAACTTAGCCTCGACCTGGAGGTCCAAAATACTTGCAGACTGTCATTTTTAGTGAAGATTAACTGAAGCCTTTCGTTGGCTGATGGTGAAGGAGAGTTCAAAGACTATGCTGGCAGTTCCATTTGCTATCACAGAAAGGTTCTCCTTCTGAAATCATCTCCCTCTTTCTAGCAGATCTGCTATGTCAAGGGTGTGCTTTTTAGCAGAATTTATTCCTTGAGTTGCTCTCAGTGTAAGTTGTCCGCAAAGGCAAAACATTCATGGTAATTTATGTGACATAACTTATTTCAGTAGAGTAATAGAATGGTAGAGCTAAAGGAGATGTTATGGAAGCTTCTGCTTGATATCCTTGTTTTATAGATGGGGAAACTGAGGCCCAGAGGTGTTAAATTACTCACCTGAAGCCATACAAACTAGTTAGTATCAGAGCCTAGAGTACAAACCCAGGCCTCCAGACTCCTAATCAAGTGTTTTTTTCTAATATGTTATGCTGCTTTCTGCCTAGCTAATTCGTGTAGAATTTACCTATCATAAATATACATATGTATTACATGTAAATAAATGTATTACATGTAAATAAATATTAGATAGACAGATACACATGTTATTTATTCTATTGGTGGCAACATAGTCTAGCAGTTAAGAGCAGACATAGATCTGAATTCTACCCCTTACTACTGGTGTGAATTTATACATCTAACTTAATCTCTGAGCCTTAGTTGCCTCATCTGTAAAACTGAGACAATAAGAGTACTCACTCACCTGTTAAAATTATGAGAATGAAATAAGAAAATGCATGTAAAGTACTTTGTAAACTGCCTTGAATGGTAGCTATTTTTGCTATTTAACTTTTTTCTACATAGCCCCTCCTGCCTCCCCTCCCCAGGATGAGAATTCCCTTGGAAATCTTAATTTTATTAAGCTAGCATGCAAATGTGTTGTAATGCAACAACATTCTTCTAGCTAGACTGAGTCTAGTGTATCCGTTTTTTTTCTAAGTTAATTGCAGCCTGATTTGGCTCTGTTCAGTATCACATCTATTTCCACAAACAGGAAATTGTCTTTTCTATATTTTGATTGGCAGGGATGGTTTTATAAACTATATTGAATTATGTTAGTGTTTCTCTATGGTGGAGGAGACACTTTCATTATAAGCCTCTGTTCCTAGGTGCTTATCTCTTTCATAAAATTACCCTTTGGACTGATGTATTTTCAACTTGTTTTCTACTTCAGATGGGGTGGAAAAATTGGAGGGTGTGAAAAATGGAGAAATTTCTTATAACATTTTATTTGACTACCAAGTAATCACATTTAAAGATTTTCCTGTTTGCCCCTGCAGTTTCAAAATGTTAAAATCCCATAAGAACCCAGAAACACACAGCATAATTATTTTAAAGAACAGCTTGCAGAAATTCCACAGGAAGCAACGATGTATATATGAGATCAGAGTCTTATGCAGACATGGTACCTGGTCCCAGAAGGTTTCTTTTTCAAATCATCTTTGACAATCGAGATTAAAAAAAAAAAAAAGACAAATAGATTTCTTTAAATTGGATCCTGCTTTGTTATATTCCCAGCTATCTTCCTTTCTCAACATGGTTGAAAAATGTTTATCTGGGAAAAAAAAAAAGAGGAACAAAATAAACAGGAAGTAAAGGTTAAAGAGTAGTTAAGAAAAACAAGAATTTGTAAATGCCCAAGCCGAGTGCCCTGGGGATTTAGGTCAAATTGCTGTCAACAGGATCTGAAAGAGATGGAGTACCATTGTAAGGAGAGTGCCATTAGGGCTAATCCCAACTAAAGGGGATATGCCTGAGTACCTGAGAGGAGGATAAAGTCAGTTGAAAGAGAATATAAAGGTTATGTCTAGGAGTAGTATAGAAACTTCAAAAGCAACAAGAAGACATGGGCTGAAAGGTTGGGCTCTATAGTGGAAGCTAGATAATGGAGGAACAAGAAGGGATTGTTTAACCACTTAAACTAGTATTAAGTAATGTGGTTATTACAAAATTGCCTGTAAGTTATCTGAGAAACCCCCATTTAAAATGTAAGCTCCATGAGATGAGGGCTTATTGTCTGTTTGTTTACTGTTATTAATATATCTCCAGCACCAAGAGCAATTTCTGGCCCATAGTAGGTGCTCAGTGAACATTTGTTGAATGAGTGAATGATAGAAATTTACTTTGAGGTTTCCTCCTATAAAATAAAGTTAATTTATTTCCCTGAACTGCCTCTAATTGCTGCTTTGGAGTGATGGGAGTAAAAGGTAAAGAAGGACCTTAAACCCAAGATGTAAATCAAAGTAACAGTGGAAACCTGGGCTCAGGGCAAGAATGGTATGAGGGCTGCCTTTAAAAAGTGTTCCATTCATCTTAGTTGGCAGCAAAATTGGCTTCATTTTCAGACATCCTTTCCCTGAATCCTTAGATATACTATGCTGGCATTAGAAGGGAAGCTAAAGTCAAGCATCCGCAAAGACAAGACTCCCTATTTGACATTTCACCTGCTACTGACAGCCTATGGCAGTTGCTGCTCCATTGCTTGATTCAAAAAAAAAAAAAAAAAAAAACAGCCTCACACATCAGAAATTCTTCCCTCCTTGTTACTCTCTTAAGCTGATTTGAACTTGTGTAAGCTCTGTGTGGGCTCATCATGCCAGCTCCTAGCAAGCACTCAATAAATATTTATTGAACGAAACGACCCTGTCTGGTCTCACAGTTTGAAAGACTACCTGTTTTGTTGGGCCCCTTTCTGTAGTCCCCCAAAGAAGATAGAGATATAGCAGGAAGAGCAATTATGGGGAAATTGAAGAAAAGGAATGGAAAGTAATTGCAATTTCATGTGTGCCCAAATTCCAGTGCACTTTGGAAAATCCCCTACATATCTCAGATGAGCTGCAACTCCAAATCAACATGTAAACCAGTTATTTTAAATGTGCAATGCTAAGACTCAAGAAAGTTTAGTACCTGCTTTCCTTCTAGGGTGAAAAGAAAATTCAGTGGGGTGTGTGTGTGTGTGTGTGTGTGTGTCATTATACATGAATACTTATACTTGAGATGACATTATTAAAACATATGTGTCTTTCTTATGTTTCTCTGGCCCACCAGTTAGGGAGTTATATTTAGGTATGTAATTCAAGACTTCCTCACACCTAATCCCAAAGCATTTGAGCATAACCAACATTTTGCTAAAAGGGGGTGGTGTGTGAAGGCAGATACGCTTTCTACAGGATGAAAGTTGGAATTTGAGTCCCTAAAGGTTTATGGGCAGGCCTGGGAGACTCCTGCTTTCAAAGCCAGGAAGTAAAATATCATGGACAGTATCTTTAATACTGGGCTAGATGTGTAGGATGTGAAACTAGTACAGGAAATGTAGAACATGAACATTTGGCAACCTTGTGCTTCCTGTCTAAAATAACTATTATGGAACATCAGTGGGAGGTGGTAGGCTATAGTGAATTTTAACATTTTTTGTATTAGACTGCCATACTACTGAATTTTTGTATGTTATAGATTTTTTTCTGTTTTATTTTTGCTTTTTGTTCTTAGAGAAGTCAGTTCCCAAGTGGGGTGTGTGTGTGCATGTGTGCACGTGTGTGTGCATGTGTGTGTGTGTGTGTGTGTAAGGGAATATCTATATTTAGCATTTACTTTTAGGTGTATTTGTTTCCAGAGTTACTTTAACAACTGACATGGTATTGTTTGGGCAAGTCATTTATTTTGAGCACTGTAAGATTTCTGATGGGAGTGCTGTAAACTCCAGCTCTAAATTGATGTTGAAGAATCGATAAACTACTTAGCAGAGGAATAAATGGCTTGAGGAAAAAAATAACCAAGTACAATACGTCTCTCTTTCTGTCCAAGCATGTACAGTGAGAGGGAGCGTATTTGACAAAGAAAGCCTTAAACGGCTGTCACCTTCAGGGTCCTGTCTCTCATCTGGTTTAATTTTGTATATATTTTTTAAAAAATTCAGACAGAGATCACCACAAAAGGAGATCAGAACCTGCTGATTAAAGGTTGGCAAAAGGTTTGGGATCATGAAAGTAACCAGATTATTTTCCTAAAGAAGTAAGAATTATTTTCCCCTGTTTAGAATATCCTTATTAAATAGCATTGTCCCAAATATTATTCAGGGCAATCCAGGAATTAACTTTTTAGTTCAGCAAAAATTTATTGAGCACCTTCTTGGTACCAGATATTCTGCTAGATATTGTAAAAACAACAGTGAAAAAATATATACAAAGGTCTCTGCCCTCATTGAGCTTTACAACAGACAAACGTGGAAATACATAAATATATGCATAAAATATTTATCAATTATAGGAAGTGCTAAGATAGCTATGGACGAGGAAAAATATTAGAGGACCTACTTCGATATCATGGAAAAAAGGTTTCTATGAGAAAGTGAATTTTAGGCTGAGACCTGATAATTGAGGAGGTACTTGTCATGCAAAGAGCCTGAGGAACACCAAGCACGGTCTCTGAGGCCTCTGTGGGAACAGAGGGAAGGCCAGCATAGTTGAATGAGAGGGAACGTAGCATGAGATGAAGTTGGGAGAGGTAAACATCATACTGGGGTTATAGGTCCAAACAAGTTTGGATTTTTATTCTAAGAGCAGCGAGAATCCGTAGAAAGATTTTTAAGCACAGGAGTGATAATGAATTGTTTTACACTTTTCTAAAGACTACTTTGACTGCAACCGTGGTTTGAATGTCTCCTCCAAAACTCATGTTGAAATTTAATTGCCAATGTTAAGAGTATTGGGAGATGGGACCTGTAAGGAATGGTTAGGTCATTGCCAATGTTAACAGTGTTGGGAAATGGGACCTGTAAGAGATGATTAGGTTATGAGAGCTCTGTCCTCATGAATGAGTTAGTGCCACAGGACTGGATTAGTTATTGCAGGAGTGGGCTCCTGATAAAAAGATAGAAGTTTGGCCCTCATTTCCTCTGTTTTGCGTGCTTGCTTGCCCTTCTGCCCTTCAGCCGTGTTATGATGTAGCATGAAGGCCCTTGCCAGATGTAGCCCCTTAACATTGGTCTTCCCAGCCTTCAGAGCCATAGGCCAAATAAACTTCTTTTCTTTATAAATTACCCAGTTTGTGTTATTCTGGTATAGCAACAGAAAATATACTAGATATAGCTGCTCAGCAGTGAATGAGTTAAAGATGGGCAAGAGTGGAAGCATGACACAGCCAGTTAGGAGGTTATTTACTTACTGCAGGAGCCTAGATAAGAGAACATGGTGACTTGGATGATGTTAGCAATGGTGATGAAAAATGTATTCAAGATGTATTTTAGAATTATAATCAAAAGATAAGATTTAACTGATGGTTGGAATATATGGAATGCTGAAAGAGTAGGAGCCAAGGCCAGCTTGCAGTAGAAAGACGGAAATGATGTTGCGGAAGAAAAAGGAACATCTGCAGTCTAAGCAGCAAGAAAGGATGGGATTTAGCGACACTTGTTCCATTTTAACAACACAGAATATAGATAGAGACGTAGACAGGTTTGCAGATTTGGTGGTAGGAAGATGAAAGAGCTACTTCTTCTGATACCTTTTTCTTCTCCATGAAGTATGAGACAAGATCATTAGTTAATGGCAGGAAGTGGAGTGGAGTGGGGGAAAATATAGAAGGATTGAAGATAGCAATGAAGATATAGTCACTTTGAAGAGTGGGAAAGCAAGTTTACTACAGAAATAGCATTGTTGGGCAGAGATGAGTGCTCAGTTGAGGCTTGTGATCATGAATCCTTTAAATGAAGGAGAAGCCCATTTGCTCAGCTATGTGCATTTTTCGCCAGTCAAATTTATACCTCAGGTGTGGGTCCAGAAAGGCAGTTTAATTGAATTCAACTCACATTTTGTTACATGAGTGCATCAGGGAGAGTATAATATGATATAATGGAATGGGCACATGACTAGGGGTCAGAAGGCCTAGATTGTGATGCAAGCTCAGCTGATTACAAGCCATGTGACCTCAGGCACATGATACTGCTCTGCCTCTCTTCTCATTAGGAACATAAGAAGGTTGGACTAAATAATCTTTAAGGTTCTTCTCAGCTCTACAACTTGTGATTATTTACTTTTTCCTCTTGTGACAATTCTTGATTTCAACCAATTTCTCATTAATAAAATGTTTTCATTAAATATGTAGACTCTGAAGCCAGACTGCTTAAATTTGAATTCTAACTCCACCAGTTCCAAGCTGTGCAATCTTGATTAAGTCATTTCACCTTTTAATGCCAGAGTTGCTTCATCATTGCCATGGACATCATAATAGCATATACCTTAAGAGGGTTATGGTAAAGATTGAATGATTCAATGTGTGTAAAGCTCCTAGAAAACAGTGCCTGGAATGTACTGTACCCTCAAAAAATGTTAGCCATTATTATTACCCAAAGTTCTGTATCATTTCGTGGGCCAGAAAATGTCTGAAAGCTTGGAATTCCTTATGCTTACAGGCATGCATACCTCTAACACCCTATTTAGAGCACCTCAGTTTGCTTCAGGGTGATAGTGTGGTATAGAAAATGTATTTTGGAACCAGAGGAACCTTGGTTTGAATCCTGAGTGCCATTTACTTAGCTGTGAGACCTAGGGTAAATAAATTAACCAGTTGATATTCAAATTCCCCTTCTATAAAATGAGGATAGCAGTAATATTTATCTGATAGTTTGTGGGGAAAATTAAATGAGATAGTGCATGTAAAATACCTGACTGTATAGGGCTTGGCATGTAATGGACATTTAATAACAGCAGTTATTGCTGTTATAGTATCCTGCCCTAATATATGACTTCTTATGCCAGCTATTGAGGAATAGGTGACTTTTGTTCTTACTGCTTCTTATTCTCATGGAGCACAGAACAGCAACAAGTAGCCCATCAAGGAGAAAGATCTGAAAGTAGAAGCAGGATCAGCCAGTAAATTGAAGATGGGGTGAGGCTAGAAGGGCTAAATAAAGGAGTGCACATTTGTTATATGTTGTAATAAACACTATAAACACATAGATTACTTTTAACAGTGAAATCTTCCTTTTGAGTTTAATGCCGTATCAGTGATAGTGGGTTAATAGAACCAGAGACAATCATATGACTGATCTGCTCTGTTCTCAGTCTAGGAAGGTCACCATTGCCTTTCACTTCTGCACAAAGACACCATTGACAGCTTAATTCTCCTGATCCCAGGACATTGGCCATTCCTGAGAAATCCTTGAGCTCCTTGATGAAAAGGCATCATATGAGGCTGAAAAATGTAATTTCATTTATAGCTGACCCTCAGAACTGCTTTGGGAGCAGCGCCTATTTTGCTTCCTGGGTTTGAAAAACATCCTACTGAGTTGTATTGATTATTATTTTTTTTTTTTTTACAGAAAGGAAACATGGGGACAAGCCCCTCATTTAAATGCTTTTGTGTAACAATCAAAATGGATCATATAGGGCTAAAAAAGAGCTCAATGAGTATAGATGTTTTAATCCCAATGTTACTTTCCATATGGTATTAATTACAAAGATAAATTAGACCAAAAGTTTTTGTTTTCTTATCAATGTCATTTAAGAAAAATATTAGATTTGATTATCTTAGCTAAAATCTTGGTCTTTCTTGTTAAGTGTATTTCATCTTATTAGCCTGTTAATTTCTTCTGTTAAGCTGAGTGACTAATATTAGTGCAAAATTTTATCAACTGAAAACAAAAAGTAAACTTGTGTCATAGCCCTAATTTCCCCTTGTATGTGCTAGTTAAGTAAGTAATTTGAACCCAGAAGCTAAATTACCTTTACTAGAGATCACAAAGCAGATTAGTTAGTATGAATTATGGGCTTTCTTTCTGCCTCAGATATTTGCTCATATCTATTTTTCTCGCTCTAAAAAGATTGTGATAATAATTGTGATCTTACCAGGTTACACCGTTCTAGTGGCTGGAGCATCAACTCGGATATTGGGATACCATTTGCAGTTGAGCAAGTTCACTTCACTTCTCAATCCATTTCCTCTTGAGAAAAATGACAGAGATAATATCTGTCCTTATCTCTTTTGCTTGGAGGTTGTAAGAATAAATGAAACATGGATGGAAACAGTTTGAGCATAAATACATAAATCCAAGAAATTGCGACTCTTCAGGAATTATTTATGTATACCAATATTTGTGTATTTAGAAAGCCCTTCCCTTACCCATAAAGACATGCACATTTCACCATCATCATCAAACTGAAAGAGACATGCACACATAAATCCTCATGTTTTCAAACATGTTTTTTTTTTCTTCAATGGCTTTTAAAAAATGGTTACTTTGAACTGTGTAGAATTGGATGGACATTAATATATTCATATCTGGCTATCTATGTATCCATTTATTTATTCATTAATGTAGTCAGCAGATACTTATCAAATTCTATATTCCAGATCCTATAATATGCTGGGGGAAAAATATAATAATCAAGACAGGAATGACTATTGGCTCATGAGCTTATGGCCAAATAAGGAAGACAACAGACTGTTTAAAAAGTTTCAGTACTGTAATGGGGGATTGTCAGAGCATAGTAGAGTACCTAGCAGAACCTGAGATGTAGAGGGTAGAAAAGGTAGAAATGCTTCCCACAGAAGTGATGTTCAGGCTGAAGCTTTTAGAGAATGAGTAATTGCAACCTAGCAAAGAGTAGTGGGGAAGAGCATTCCAGTCAGAGGGGGCAGAATCACTGCAAAGTTGTGCAGTAATTTAGTGTGTATATCTATCTACACTTAGATATCAACCCTTAGATATTACAGGTAGCTGTGCCTCTGCCTAAACTTGGAGGAACTGCATGGCTTTTCAGACCTTGTGGATTGTTGGCTCTGTCCCTGAATACACTGTATGGATGAAACCCTGGCCTGGCATGAACTGCTTTTGCTCATTGATTACTTTTCTAACTCATAAAAGTCAAGTTCTCAATCTTGAATGTTTTTTAGAACCTTCTTATGGTTCTGAGTGTTGTTTATTTTGGTTATCCCGACTGCAGATAATTGTGTATTTGCACTTAACATGAATTTAGATGCTTTTAAAGAGTTTCTGCATTTTGTCTGGGTTAATTACTCTATTTAGTAGAGTTGTGTCCATCAACACACAGGCTGTTTTATCTATCCAAGCCCCAACAAGTGAGTATAATTTCCTGATATTAACATAGACTCATAAACCGCTGGTCTATGTGATTTGAATAATGACCCTTTATTTTTAAACCATTTTAAGACCATACAAATCACTTTCTAAAATTAGTTGAAGTCATTTCCTTCCCAAACTTTCTAGGATTTTCTTCCTTCACTGAGCTCTAGCTACTAACAAGCTTTCAGTTGTGTATGTTTGAACTATCTCTTGTTCACTTTTAACAATTTTCCTACACCGTTTACAAAGCAACAAACCACTGCCTTGTTTTTTCTTCAACCTAAAAGCACTTTACCCCCCAAATTAATGTCTGGACCCAAGCCAAGCACAGCACTCTTCACAAGGAAAGTAGAGAATGTTGTGTATAATTAACAGAGGGCCATGGTAACTCATCTCACTGGCTTGAATATGGATCTAATGTCTGCAGATGCTAGCACTTCTGAGGCACAGAAAATGGTTTTAAATGTGATCCTGGTATGAACTTGACAATACATATGGTGAACAACTATAATGTGTAATTACATATGCTTATCTCTTTGTGGGACTTTTATTTATTTATTTACAAAAAGGGCACCAAAGCCCAACTCTGTCTCTCTGTTTGGACTGTGTAAGTTGATGGCTGACAAAACAGGGTTCAGAGTTGACATAATGTCTACCACATGGTTAACTTTAGTTTTTGAATGTGACCATCAATAGTTGTAAAGAAAACACACTTCTCTATTCTTTCATAAAACATCGTATTTTTAAATATAGAGAAAACGTGCTATCCAGGAGTCTTTTTATCTGCAGGGAATATGATCCAAGACTCCGGTGGAAGCCTAAAACCATGGATGGTGCTGAACCTTATATAATGCTATATTTTTTCCTATACCTACCTATGATAAAGCTTAATATATAAATTAGGTACAGTAAGAGATTAACAACAATAACCAATAATAAAATAGAATAACTATAACACTATACTGTAATAAGTTATATTAATATGGTCCTTCTCTTCCTCCCTCTCTCTCTTTTTCTCTCTCATAGTATCTTATGCACTGTACTCAGCCTCCTTCTTCTTCTTCTTCTTGTAATCTATTGATATGATAACTGAGAGGTCTACTAAGCGACTGATGGGTGGGTAGTGTATACAGCATGGCTACTCTGAATGAGGGCATAAATCATCCATGCCTTGGATGAAATGGAGTGGAATGCGTGAGATTCCATTGTGCTACTCAGAATGGTGCACAATTTAAAACTTAGGAATTGTTTATTTCTGGAATTTTCCGTTTAACATTTCCAGACTGTGCTTGACCACAGATAACTGAAACTGTGGAAAGCAAAAGTGCAGTTAAGGGAGAACTGCTGTACAGTTATACCCACCATACAGATTTACCAAACATTTTTTCTGTATTTGTTTCCAACCAATTAAGAATACAGATATGGTTGACCAGTTGAAGTTTACTTTGTCCCCTTCCCTAATGAAATTTCCCTCCCTTCATACCCAGAGGAAGTACCCCCACTGAAGTTGGTGTGGCCCTTTACCAGCCATGTGTTTGTACACATGTATGAATTTAGGAACAGTATTTGGCATAGTTTAAATGTTTGTAAAATTTGTATAATACTGTATGTATCATAAAGTAACTTTCTTTTTTTCATTCAATGTATTTTTGAGATTTATCTATATTGCTATACATATCCATTCATTTTAACAGCTGTAGAATATTTCATTTTATGAATGATGATTTCTTAATGTATTTGTCAATTTCTTTGTTGATGGAATTCTTAGATTGCTTCTCATTTTTTACTATTACAAAAAGCATTCCAATACACATAATTTTTTCATGTCATCTTGTGCATGTGTGTGAGATGTTTTTCACCTTAAAGTCGTTTTGCTGGGTTGTGGAAGGTATTCATCTTCAACTTTACTAGATATTGCCAAATTGTTCTCCAAAGTTGTTGTACCACTTTATACTTCCACAGATAGTTCATGGGGGTTCCACATCTCCAGCCCTCAGTATTGTCAGTCTTAAAAATTTAATCAGTTTCATAGGTATGAAATAATGTCTCACTGTGTTTTAATGCGCATTTTCCCATTTATTCGTGAGGTTTATTAGCTTTCCATGTGTTTATTGGCCATGTGGGTTTCCTCTTCTGATAATTGCCTATTCATATCATTGCTCATTATTCTATTTGGTTGTTAGTCTTTTTGTTACTGATTTGAAGGAGATTATTCTGGATACTATTCCCTCATGCTTTGTAAATATCCTTTCCCAGCCTGCAGCTTGTCTTTTAACTTTACTTACTGCCTTTGCTGAACAAGACCTTTTAATTTTACTGGAATAAAATATATCAAGGTCCTATTCTTTAAATATAAAACTGTGTAAAAGAGAGTATCATTCTCACACAACCTGGAATACTCCTCATTATATTAAAATGAAGCAACTTGAAGTAAGACACCAGATTATATTGATATGACTTCATATAAAATAAGCTTTGGACGTTACCTGCAAATGTATGAGAGTTGCTATCACTAAAAATGTAACTTCAATAGACCCTTGAAGAAAAATTAACTAAAGTTATGGAAGATGAAAAAGATCTAGACATCTGCTGTACAACAATGTGCATATAGTTAGCAATACTCTATTGTACATTTAAAATTTTGTTAAGAGGGTAGATGTCATGTTATTTGTGATTTTTTTCCCACAATAGAAAGGAAGCTAGGTAAATAATTCGGTACATTTCTTTCTTTCTTTTTTTTTATTTATTTATTTATTTATTATTATTATACTGTAAGTTGTAGGGTACATGTGCATAACGTGCAGGTTTGTTACATATGTATACTTGTGCCTTGTTGGTGTGCTGCACCCATCAACTCGTCATTTACATCAGGTATAACTCCCAATGCAATCCCTCCCCCCTCCCCCCTCCCCATGATAGGCCCCGGTGTGTGATGTTCCCCTTCCCGAGTCCAAGTGATCTCATTGTTCAGTTCCCACCTATGAGTGAGAACATGCGGTGTTTGGTTTTCTGTTCTTGTGATAGTTTGCTAAGAATGATGGATTCCAGCTGCATCCATGTCCCTACAAAGGACACAAACTCATCCTTTTTTATGGCTGCATAGTATTCCATGGTGTATATGTGCCACATTTTCTTAATCCAATCTGTCACTGATGGACATTTGGGTTGATTCCAAGTCTTTGCTATTGTGAATAGTGCTGCAATAAACATACGTGTGCATGTGTCTTTAGAGCAGCATAATTTATAATCCTTTGGGTATATACCCAGTAATGGGATGGCTGGGTCATATGGTACATCTAGTTCTAGATCCTTGAGGAATCGCCATACTGTTTTCCATAATGGTTGAACTAGTTTACAATCCCACCAACAGTGTAAAAGTGTTCCTATTTCTCCACATCCTCTCCAGCACCTGTTGTTTCCTGACTTTTTAATGATCGCCATTCTAACTGGTGTGAGATGGTATCTCATTGTGGTTTTGATTTGCATTTCTCTGATGGCCAGTGATGATGAGCATTTTTTCATGTGTTTGTTGGCTGTATGAATGTCTTCTTTTGAGAAATGTCTATTCATATCCTTTGCCCACTTTTTGATGGGGTTGTTTGTTTTTTTCTTGTAAATTTGTTTGAGTTCTTTGTAGGTTCTGGATATTAGCCCTTTGTCAGATGAGTAGATTGCAAAAATTTTCTCCCATTCTGTAGGTTGCCTGTTCACTCTGATGGTAGTTTCTTTTGCTGTGCAGAAGCTCTTTAGTTTAATGAGATCCCATTTGTCAATTTTGGCTTTTGCTGCCGTTGCTTTTGGTGTTTTAGACATGAAGTCTTTGCCCATGCCTATGTCCTGAATGGTACTACCTAGGTTTTCCTCTAGGATTTTTATGGTATTAGGTCTAACATTTAAGTCTCTAATCCATCTTGAATTAATTTTCGTATAAGGAGTAAGGAAAGGATCCAGTTTCAGCTTTCTACTTATGGCTAGCCAATTTTCCCAGCACCATTTATTAAATAGGGAATCCTTTCCCCATTTCTTGTTTTTCTCAGGTTTGTCAAAGATCAGATGGCTGTAGATGTGTGGTATTATTTCTGAGGACTCTGTTCTGTTCCATTGGTCTATATCTCTGTTTTGGTACCAGTACCATGCTGTTTTGGTTACTGTAGCCTTGTAGTATAGTTTGAAGTCAGGTAGCGTGATGCCTCCAGCTTTGTTCTTTTGACTTAGGATTGTCTTGGAGATGCGGGCTCTTTTTTGGTTCCATATGAACTTTAAAGCAGTTTTTTCCAATTCTGTGAAGAAACTCATTGGTAGCTTGATGGGGATGGCATTGAATCTATAAATTACCTTGGGCAGTATGGCCATTTTCACGATATTGATTCTTCCTATCCATGAGCATGGTATGTTCTTCCATTTGTTTGTGTCCTCTTTGATTTCAGTGAGCAGTGGTTTGTAGTTCTCCTTGAAGAGGTCCTTTACATCCCTTGTAAGTTGGATTCCTAGGTATTTGATTCTCTTTGAAGCAATTGTGAATGGAAGTTCATTCATGATTTGGCTCTCTGTTTGTCTGTTACTGGTGTATAAGAATGCTTGTGATTTTTGCACATTAATTTTGTATCCTGAGACTTTGCTGAAGTTGCTTATCAGCTTAAGGAGATTTTGGGCTGAGACAATGGGGTTTTCTAAATATACAATCATGTCATCTGCAAAGAGGGACAATTTGACTTCTTCTTTTCCTAACTGAATACCCCTGATTTCTTTCTCTTGCCTAATTGCCCTAGCCAGAACTTCCAACACTATGTTGAATAGGAGTGGTGAGAGAGGGCATCCCTGTCTTGTGCCAGTTTTCAAAGGGAATTTTTCCAGTTTTTGCCCATTCAGTATGATATTGGCTGTGGGTTTGTCATAAATAGCTCTTATTATTTTGAGGTACGTTCCATCAATACCGAATTTATTGAGCGTTTTTAGCATGAAGGGCTGTTGAATTTTGTCAAAAGCCTTTTCTGCATCTATTGAGATAATCATGTGGTTCTTGTCTTTGGTTCTGTTTATATGCTGGATTATGTTTATTGATTTGCGAATGTTGAACCAGCCTTGCATCCCAGGGATGAAGCCCACTTGATCATGGTGGATAAGCTTTTTGATGTGTTGCTGAATCCGGTTTGCCAGTATTTTATTGAGGATTTTTGCATCGATGTTCATCAGGGATATTGGTCTAAAATTCTCTTTTTTTGTTGTATCTCTGCCAGGCTTTGGTATCAGGATGATGTTGGCCTCATAAAATGAGTTAGGGAGGATTCCCTCTTTTTCTATTGATTGGAATAGTTTCAGAAGGAATGGTACCAACTCCTCCTTGTACCTCTGGTAGAATTCAGCTGTGAATCCATCTGGTCCTGGACTTTTTTTGGTTGGTAGGCTATTAATTGTTGCCTCAATTTCAGAGCCTGCTATTGGTCTATTCAGGGATTCAACTTCTTCCTGGTTTAGTCTTGGAAGAGTGTAAGTGTCCAGGAAATTATCCATTTCTTCTAGGTTTTCCAGTTTATTTGCGTAGAGGTGTTTATAGTATTCTCTGATGGTAGTTTGTATTTCTGTGGGGTCGGTGGTGATATCCCCTTTATCATTTTTAATTGCGTCGATTTGATTCTTCTCTCTTTTCTTCTTTATTAGTCTTGCTAGTGGTCTGTCAATTTTGTTGATCTTTTCAAAAAACCAACTCCTGGATTCATTGATTTTTTGGAGGGTTTTTTTGTGTCTCTATCTCCTTCAGTTCTGCTCTGATCTTAGTTATTTCTAGCCTTCTGCTAGCTTTCGAATGTGTTTGCTCTTGCTTCTCTAATTCTTTTAATTGCGATGTTAGAGTGTCAATTTTAGATCTTTCCTGTTTTCTCTTATTTCTTTCAACCTAGAAAAAAGCCATTTCCTAAGAAATCTGTCAGTTACTTTATCAACAGCTATTTGCCTTGGACAAATAATTTCACCTCTCTTCTCATTTTTCCCAAATATAAAGCAAAGAAATTGTTTTATGGTCTCTAAGGCCCATTCCAGCTCTAAAAGCTTTATGACATGAGAAATAATGTGTTAAATGTATTCTAATGATTTCAAATGTTCATTAAGAATTTTTACAATTCCAGATCATGCAGATTTTTAAAGGAATTCTACTAATGTCTCTTGGAGGGCATTTCGTATACATCTGTAGTCTCTTTCAAACCTTGAGTGTCATTGATAGTGCCCCAAATAATTCCCATAGATGGAAGACCTAAGCCAAGAGAAGAAAAAATAATGAAGAAGGAAGATAAGTTGTAAAAGATCAGAGAGGGAAGATGGAGTGAGGATAGTGAGGTATATTTGGAGAGGAAGCTCCAAGACCATTCTGTAACACCAAAGTTGGTGACCTGTGTTCCAAAAAGTCAGAAAAATATATTATTTTAATAAAGAACAGAAGGTCTAATATGTGGATGTGGGCTGGTCAAATATGTGAATCTTGGTCAAATGCATACATCAGCAGCATCTGACTTATAAATCATTGCCCTTTGCATTTAAAGATGACCTGTATCATGACTATTGGTCTCTATTGGCAAATGGCTGTATTTTGTATGCTGCCTCCATGTGAAAGCTCTGATTTCGCAGTGAAAGCCACTACTAGAAGATTTTTTAAGATTTTTTTTTTCATGTAAGACTGTGCTGCTGGTATTCTCGGCTCGAATCCTTGTCAGAAACAGCCATCCTATCCCCTAAGGTCTGCTGCCACTCACCAACACTGTCTCAGGTGTGTTTGAGGTGAGCAACCTTTAAAAATCATTTCTCTACTTTTCATTGTCCCATTTATTTTCCTGATTATCTTTCATTTTGCAGATATTCTGCCCCTCTATATATCTGCCAGTAGCCTGGTTTTGTTAGAGGATTTTAGTGTGGGTGTTCTTCTGTTGACTTCTAGGTGAGGCTGATTAAACTACGCAAGAAGACAGATAGCATCCAAGTCTGATAGTAAAATAAAAGGATAGGCATGGTCACTCTGCCCATCAGCACCCTTTTACATTACAGATGCTCCTTGACTTACAATGGGGTTACATCCCAATAAACCCATTATAAGTTGAAAATATTATAAGTTAAAAATGCATTTAATATACCTAACCTAGCAAACATTACAGCTTAGTCTAGCATAGTACTTTAAATGTGCTCAGAACGCTTACATTAGCCTATAGTTGGGCAAAATCACCTAACACAAAACCTTTTTTATAATAAAGTATTGAATATCTTATGCAATTTATTGAACACTGTACTGAAAGTGAAAAACAGAATGGCTCTCTGCTGCTGACATGTCAAGAAAGTATTGTACCACATATTGCTAGCCTCAGAAAAGATCAAAATTCAAAATTTGAAGTAATATTTCTATTGAATGATGTTGCTTTCGCACCATTGTGAAGTTGAAAAATCATAAGTCAAACCATCATAAGTCAAGGACCATCTGGATATTCAAGCCCTACAGGAACACTAACTTTTCCTTGAATTTACTTTTGCATTCTGTGCACTTTGTGCCTTTGCTCCAGCAATCCCTTTTGCCTAAATGCTCTCCTCTCTTTTCACTTCCCGTCCTCTGTGTTCTACTTATTCTCTCTCTCTCTCTTTTATTTTTTTGAGATGGAGTCTCACTCTGTTGCCCAGGCTGGAGTGCAGTGGTGCGATCTCGGCTCACTGCAACCTCTGCCTCCTGAGCTCAAGCAATTTCTCCTGCCTCAGCTGCCTGAGTAGCTGGGACTACAGACGGTTGCCGCTACGCCTGTCTAATTTTGTTTATTTTTTGTAAAGACGGGGTTTCGCCATTTTGCCCAGGCTGCTCTCAAACCCCTGGACTTAAGTGATCCACCTGCCTCGGCCTCCCAAAGTGCTGGGATTACCTGCATGAGCCACTGCGCCTGTATCCCGGCCCGCGGGATCGTCACTGCAGGCCCTGGAAGAGGGGGTGGGAATTTGGGGAACAAGAGATATGAGAAATGAAGACAAGACAGTGCTCTGATCAAGTCTCTCTTAATGGCGGTAATGCAGTGCCTTATATACACTTGGAGGGGAAGGGGTTGGGCCAAGGCGAAAATGATCTCATCGCGGAGGGTGTGGCCAGATAGGTATTGGTTTCTCTGGTCGAACGTCATGTGGCGCCTGTGCTGTCAGGTAGCAATTTTCGCGGGCGCGGGAAAAATGGGTGAAGAAGAAGCAGGAAGAGCGCCATCTTTTATGAGGTATTAATACAGGGGAAAAGGCAAAGATAGGGAGGAGGTGTAAGGTGGAAATGAATAAAGCTCAGGCGTTTTTAATCGTCAATTATTATTCGCTATGGCCGGGGCGTGCAGCTCCGGACACGCCTGGTGTGCCCTACTTATTCTTTAAGAATGAGTTCAAACATAACTTACTAAAGAGGTCACCCCTCCCCAGAGAATTAGTCATTTCTTTTCTTTTTTAAAAAAAAAAAAATTTATTTTTAATTAACAGATAAAAGTTGTATATATTTAATGACATGATGTTTTGAAATATGCATAAATTGTGGAATAACTAAATTGAGCGAATTAACATGTGTTACATCACATACTTAACATATTTTGTGATGAGAACACTTAAAATATACTCTCAGTGATTTTCAAGAATACAATACATTGTTATTAACTGTAAGTCACCATGTTGTACAATAGATCTCTTGAATTTAGTCCTCCTTTCTAATTGAAATTTTGAACCCTTTTACCATAATATCCTCAACTCCTCATCCCCCAACCACTTCCTGGTAACCACCATTCTACTCTGCTTCTGTGAGTTTAATTTTTTTAGATTCCACATATAAGTGAGATTATGTGGTATTTGTCTTTCTGTGCCTGGCTTATTTCACTTAACATAATGTTCTTCACTTTCATCCATATTGTTGGCAAAAGACAAGATTTCTTTCCTTTTAAATGCCGAATATAATTCTTTTGTATATATTTTCCTAATTTTCTTTATTCATCTGTTGATGGAAACTTAGGTTGATTCCACAAATGGCTATTATGAATAGTGCTTCAGTGAACGTGGAAGTGCAGATACCTCTTTGGACATACTGAATTTATTTCCTTTGGATGTACACCTAAAAGTGGGATTACTAGGTCATATGGTAGTTCTATTTTTAATTTTATGAGGAACCTCCATACTCTTTTTTTCCATAATGGCTATACTAATTTATATTCCCACCAACAATGTGCAAGCACTCCCTTTTCTCCAAATTCTCACTAACACATGTTATCTTTCATCTTTTTGATAATATCCGTTCTGTCAGGTGTGGAGTGATAACTCATTGTGTTTTTATTTGTATTTCCCTGATAATTAGTAACATTGAGCATCTTTTCACATACCTGTTGGCTATCAGTATGTCTTCTTTTGAGAAATGTCTATTCAGGTCCTTTGTCCATTTTTAAAATCGTGTTCTTTTCCTGCTATTGAATTGAGTTCCTTACATATTTTGGATAGTAATTCCTTATCAGATAAATGGTTTGCAAAGGTTTTCTCCCATTCTGTAGGTTGTCTCTTCAGTCTGTTGTTTCCTTTGCTATGCAGAAGCTTTTTAGATTGATGTATAATCCTATTTGTCTGTTTTTGTTTTTGTTGCCTGTGCTTTTGGGGTCCTATCCCTAAAATCATTGCCCAGACCAATGTCATGGTGCCTTTTTTCTTTGTTTTCTTTTCTTTTTAAATTATACTTTAAGTTCTGGGATACATGTGCAGAAGGTGCAGGTTTGTTACATGGGTATACACGTGCCATGGTGGTTTGCTGCACCCATCAACCTGTCATCTGCATCTCCTCCTCTACCCTTCCACCACCTGACAGGTGTGTGATGTTCCCCTCCCTGTGTCCATGTGTTCTCATTGTTCAACTCCCACTTATGAGTGAGAACATGCAGTGTTTGGTTTTTCTGTTCCTGTGTTAGTTTGCTGAGAAGGATGCTTTCCAGCTTCATCCATGTCCCTGCAAAAGACATGAACTCATCATTTTTTATGGCTGCATAGTATTCCATGATATTTATGTGCCACATTTTCTTTATCTAGTCTATCATTGATGGGCATTTGGATTGGTTCCAAGTCTTTGCTATTGTGAATAGTGCTGCAATAAACATATGTGTGCATGTGTTTTATATTAGAGTGATTTATAATCCTTTGGGTATATATCCAGTAATGAGATTGCCGGGTCAAATGGTATTTCTATTCCTAGATCCTTGAGGAATCGCCACACTGTCTTCCACAATAGTTGAATTAATTTACATTCCCATCAGCAGTGTAAAAGTGTTCCTATTTCTCCACATCCTCTCCAGCGTCTTTTGTTTCCTGACTTTTTAATGATCGCCATTTTAACTGGCATGAGATGATATCTCATTGTGGTTTTGATTTGCATTTCTCTAATGACTGGTGATGATGAGCTTTTTTTCATATGTTTGTTGGCTGCATAAATGTCTTCTTTTGAGAAGTGTCTGTTCATATCCTTTGCCCATTTTTTGATGGAGTTGTTTTCATTCTTATAAATTTGTTTAAGTTCCTTATAGATTCTGCATATTAGACCTTTGTCAGATGGATTGATTGCAAAAATGTTCTCTCATTCTGTAGGTTGCCTGTTCATCTTGATGATAGCTTCTTTTGCTGTGCAAAAGCTCTTATAGTTTAATTAGATCCCATTTGTCAATTTTGGCTTTTGTTGCCATTGTTTTTGGTGTTTTAGTCATGAATGGTATTGCCTACGTTTTCTTCTAGGGTTTTTATGGTTTTAGTTCTTACATTTAAGTCTTTAATCCATCTTGAGTTGATTTTTGTATTAGGTGTAAGGAAGCGGTCCAGTTTCAGTTTTCTGCATGTGGCTAGCCAGTTTTTCCAATACCATTTATTAAATAGGGAATCCTTTCCCCATTGCTTGTTTTTGTCAGGTTTGTCAATGATCAGATGGTTGTAGATATGTGGTGTTATTTCTGAGGTCTCTGTTCTGTTCCATTGGTCTGTATATCTGTTTTGGTACCAGTACCATGCTGTTTTGGTTACCGTAGCCTTGTTGTGTAGTTTGACATCAGGTAGCGTGATGCCTCCAGCTTTGTTCTTTTTGCTTAGGATTGTCTTGGCTATGTGGGCTCTTTTTTTTTGTTCCATATGAAATTTTAAGTAGTTTTTTCTAATTCCATGAAGAAAGTCAATGGTAGCTTGATGGGAATAATATTAAATCTATAAATTACTTTGGGCATTATGGCCATTTTCATGATATTGATTCCTCCTATACATGAGCATGGGATGTTTTTCCATTTGTTTGTGTCCTCTCTTATTTGCTTGAGCAGTGTGGTTTGTAGTTCTTGAAGAGTTCCTTCACATCCCTTGTAAGTTGTATTCCTAGGTATTTTATTCTCTTTGTAGCAGTTGTGAATGGGAGTTCACTCATGATTTGGCTGTCTATTATTGTGTGTAGGAATTCTTGTGATTTTTGCATGTTAATTTTGTATCCTGAGACCTTGCAGAAGTTGCTTATCAGCTGAAGGAGATTTTGGGCTGAGATGATGGGGTTTTCTAAATATACAGTCATGTCATCTGCAAACAGAGACAATTTGATTTCCTCTTTTCCTATTTGAATACCCTTTATTTCTTTCTCTTGCCTGATTGCCCTGGCCAGAACTTCCAGTACTATGTTGAATAGGAGTGGTGAGAGAGGGCATCCTTGTCTTGTGCCGGTTTTCAAAGGGAATGCTTCCAGCTTCTGCCCATTCAGTATGATATTGGCTGTGGGTTTGTCATAAATAGCTCTTACTATTTTGAGATACGTCCCATCAATACGTAGTTTATTGGTAGTTTTTAGCATGAAGGGGTGTTGAATTTTATGGAAGACCTTTTCTGCATCTATTGAGATAATCATGTGGTTTTTGTCATTGGTTCCGTTTATGTGATGGATTATGTTTATTGATTTGCGTGTATTGAACCAGCCTTGCATGCCAAGGATGAAGCTGACTTGATCGTGGTGGGTAAGCTTTTTGATGTGCTGCTGGATTCAGTTGGCCAGTATTTTATTGAGGATTTTCACATCGATGTTCATCAGTGATATTGGCCTGAAATTTTCTTTTATTTGTTGTGTCTTTGCCAGGTTTTGGTATAAGGATGATGCTGGCCTCATAAAATTAGTTAGGGAGGAGTCCCTTTCTTTCTATTGTTTGGAATAGTTTCAGAAGGAATGGTACCAACTCCTCTTTGTACCTCTGGTAGAATTTGGCTGTGAATCTGTCTAGTCCTGGGCTTTTTTTTGGTTGGTAGGCTATTAATTACTGCCTCAATTTCAGAACTTGTTATTGGTCTATTCAGGGACTTGACTTCTTCCTGGTTTAGTGTTGGGGGGGTTTATGTGTCCAGGAATTTATCCATTTCTTCTAGAGTTTCCACTTTATTTGTGTAGAGGTGTTTATACTATTCTCTGATGGTAGTTTGTATTTCTGTGGGATCAGGGGTGATCTCGCCTGTATCATTTTTATTGTGTCTATATGATTCTTTTTTCTTCTTTATTAGCCTGGATAGTGGTCTATTTTGTTAATCTTTTCAAAAAATCAGCTCCTGGATTCATTGTTTTTTGTTTTTTGAAGTGTTTTTTCATGTCTTATCTCCTTCAGTTCTGCTCTGATCTTAGTTATTTCTTGTCTTCTGCTAGCTTTTGAATTTGTTTGCTCTTGCTTCTTTAGTTCTTTTAATTGTGATGTTAGGGTTTCAATTTTACATCTTTCCCACTTTCTCCTGTGGGCATTTAGTGCTGTAAATTTCTCTATAAACACTGCTTTAGCTATGTCCCAGAGACTCTAGTACATTGTGTCTTTGTTCTCATTGGTTTCAGAGAACTTATTTATTTCTGCCTTAATTTCGTTACTTACCCAGTAGTCATTCAGGAGCAGGTTGTTCAGTTTCCATGTAAATGTGTGGTTTTCAGTGAGTTTCTTAATCCTGAGTTCTAATTTGATTGCAGTGTTGTCTGAGAGACTGTTATGATTTCCGTTCTTTTGCATTTGCTGAGGAGTGTTTTACTTCCAATCATGTGGTCAATTTTAGAATAAGTATGATGTGGTATTGAGAAGAATGTATATTCTGCTGATTTGAGCTGGAGAGTTCTGTAGATGTCTAATAGGTCCGTTTGGTCCAGAGCTGAGTTCAAGTCCTGTCTATCCTTGTTGATTTTCTGTCTCGTTGATCTTTCTAATATTGACAGTGGGTTGTTAGAATATCCCACTATTATTGTGTGGGAGTCTAAGTCTCTTTGTAGGTATCTAAGAACTTGCTTTATGAATCTGGGTGCTCCTGTATTGGGTGCATATATATTTAGGATAGTTAGCTCTTCTTGTTGCATTGATCCCTTTACCATCATGTAATGGTCTTCTTTGTCTTTTTTGGTCTTTGTTGGTTTAAAGTCTGTTTTATCAGAGACTAGGATTGCAACCCCTGCTTTTTTTGTTTGTTTGTTTGCTTTTGTTTTTGTTTTTTTGCTTTCCATTTGCTTGGTAAATATTCATCCATCCCTTTATTTTGAGCCTCTGTGTGTCTTGGGTCTCCTGATTACAGCACACCAATGGGTCTTGACTCTATCCAATTTGCCAGTCTGTGTCTTTTAATTGGGACATTTAGCCCATTTATATTTAAGATTAATAGTGTTATGTGTGAATTTGATCCTGTTATGATTATGCTGGCTGGTTATTTTGCCTGTTATTTGATGCAGTGTCTTCATAGTGTTAATGGTCTTTACAATTTGGTATGTTTTTACAGTGGCTGGTACCGGATTTTCCTTTCCATATTTAGTGCTTCCTTCAGGGACTCTTGTAAGGCAGCCCTGGTGGTGACCAAACCTCTCAGTATTTGCTTGTCTGTAAAGGATTTTATTTCTCCTTCACTTATGAAGCTTAGTTTGAGTGGATATGAAATTCTGAGATGAAAATTATTTTGTTTAAAAATGTTGAATATTGGCCCCCACTCTCTTCTGGTTTATAGAGTTTCTGCAGAGATCTGCTCTTAGTCTGATGGGCTTCTCTTTTTGGGTAACCTGACCTTTCTCTCTGGCTACCCTTAACATTTTTTCCTTCATTTCAACCTTGGTGAATTTGATGATTATATGTCTTAGTGTTGCTCTTCTCAAGGAATATCTTTGTGGTGTTCTCTGTATTTCCTGAATTTAAGTGTTAGCCTGTCTTGCTAGGTTGGAGAAGTTCTCCTGGATAATATCCTGAAGAGTGTTTTGCAACTTGGTTCCATTCTCCCCGTCACTTTCAGGTACACCAATCAAACATAGGTTTGGTCTTTTTCACATAGTCCCATATTTTTTGGAAGCTTTGTTCATTGCTTTTCATTCTTTCTTCTGTAATCTTGTCTTCGTGCTTTATTTCATTAAGTTGATCTTCGATCTCTGATGTCCTTTCTTCCTTTTGATTGATTTGGCTATAGATACTTGTGTATGCTTCACGAAGTTCTCGTGCTGTGTTTTTCAGCTCCCTCAGGTCATTTATGTTCTTCTCTAAACTGGTTATTCTAGTTAGCAATTCCTCTAACCTTTTTTCAAGGTTCTTAGCTTCCTTGCATTGGGTTAGAACATGCTCCTTTAGCTCGGTGGAGTTTGTTATTACCCACCTTCTGAAGCCTACTTCTGTCAGTTCATCAAATTCATTCTCTATCCAGCTTTGTTCTCTTGCTGGCGAGGAGTTGTGATCCTTTGAAGGAGAAGAGTCGTTCTGGTTTTTGGAATTTTCAGACTTTTTGCGCTGGTTTTTCCTCATCTTTGTGGATTTGTCTACCTTTGATCTTTGATGTTGGTGACTATCAGATGGGGTTTCTGTGTGGTGGTCCTTTTTGTTGATGTTGATGCTATTCCTTTCTTGGGCTGTGCCCACTGTCTAACCAGTCCCAATGAGATGAGCCAGATACCTCATTGGAAATGAAGAAATCACCCGCCTTCTGCATTGATCTCGCTGGGAGCTGCAGACTGGAGCTGTTCCTATTCAGCCATCTTTCCAGCCACCCCCCTTTCTTCATTTTCTTATAGTGGTGTTACAGCTTTAGCTCTTACATTTAAGTCCCTAATCCATATTGCGCCGATTTTTGTATGTGTGTAAAATAAAGTTTAATGTCATTCTTCTGAATGTGCATATACAGTTTTCCTAGCACCATTTATTGAAGAGGCTGTCCTTTCTCCTTGCGTGTTCTTGGCACCTTTGTTGAAAATCAATTTACTTTAAAGGAATGGATTTATCTCTAAGCTCTCTATTTTGTTCCATCAGTGTATGTGTCTGTTGTTATACCAGTGTAGGTTGAGTGTCCCTTACCTAAAATGCTTGGGACCAGAAGTGTTTCAGATTTTGGAATTTTTCAGATTTTGGAATATTTGCATTATACCTACTGGTTAAGCATTCATAATTCAAAAATCTAAAGTCTGAAATGCTCCAATGCGCATTTTCTTTTAGCATCATGTCACTGCTCAAAAAATTTTGGATTTTGGAGTGTTTTAGATTTCAGATTTTCAGATTAGGGATATACTCAACGTATGCTCTTTTAGTTACTATAGCTTTGTAGTATATTTTGAAGTCAGGTAGTGTGCTTCCCCTAACTTTGTTCTTTTTGCTCAGGATGCTTTATTTGGGGTCTTTTGTGATTCCACACAAATTTCAGGATTGATTTTTCATTTTTGTGAAAAATGTCAGTGAAATTTTGATAGGGATTGCGTTTACTCTGTAGATTGCCTTGGTAATATGAACATTTTAAGAATGTTAATTATTTTAATCCACAAACATGGGATATCTTTCCATTTATTTGTTTCTTCATGTCTTCCATTTACATTCATGGTAATTATTGGTAAGTAAGAATTAACTACTGCCGTTTTGTTCATTGTCTTCTGGTTGTTTTGAAGATCTGTTGTTCCTTTCTTCCTCTCTTGCCATCTTCTTTTGTGATGAAGTGATTTCCTTTAGTGATATGCTTTGAATCTCATTTCTGAAAGACAGCTTTGCTGTGTAAAGTTTATTCTTAGTTGCTAGGTTTCTTTTTTCTTTAACTCTTTAAATATATTGTGCTGCTCTCTCCTGGCCTGTAATGTTTCTGCTGAGAAATCCACTGCTAGACTTATTGAATTTCCCTTATATGTGATTTGTCTCTTTTCTCTTGTTGCTTTCAGGATACCCTCTTTGTCTTGGCTTTTTGACAGTTTGATTATATGTCTGAGTATAGTCTTTTTTGGATTGAATCTGATTTGAGACTTTTGATCTTCTTTTACCTGGCTATTTATATCTTTTCCCAGATTTGGAAAGTTTTCTGCTATTTTTCTTTAAAAATAAGCTTTATACCCCTTTGTCATCTTTCTCTTCTACTTTAATTCTTATACCTCTAATTTTTGCTCTATTGATGCTACCCCATAAATCATGTGAGCTCGCATCCTTTGTTTTCATTCTTTTTTTTTCCTCTTACTGTATATTTTCAAATAACCTGCCTTCAAGTTCACACATTCTTTCTCCTGCCTGATCAAGCCTGCTGTTGACACTCTGTATTGTATTTTTCATTTAATTCATTGTGTTTTTCAGCTCCAGAATTTCTGTTTGTTTGATTTTTAAAATAATTTCAATCTCTGTTAAATGTTTTAGTTTCTCATTTTGATCATTTATTATTTTTTTATTTCAATGAATTGTTTCTCTGTATGTTTTGTAAGTGTGCTAAGCCTTCTTAAAACAATTTGACTTATTTGTCAGGCATATTATAAATCTTCATATCTTTAGAGTTGGTTACTGGAGCTTTATTTCGTTCTTTTGGTGGGATTGTATTTTCCTGATCGTTACTGACATTTGTGGATTGGTATCTGCACATTTTAAAAAGTATGGGCTTATTCTAGCTTTGTAAACTGGCTTCGTCTCCCAAAGCCCTTCACTAGTCAGTCCATTTAGAGATTCTGGGAAGACCATTTGGTGTGGTCCACAGGCAGGCTTGCTTTTGGAGTCTTTTAGCAGGCTGGCCTGGTGCCTGGATCAGCAGATGGATGGACCTAGTGCCTGGCTGGTTGGGGTTGAGCCTGGAGTCTGGATTCACTGTGGCGTACCTGTTGATTGAGTCTACTTGAATAAACCTGGAGCCTAAGTCCTTTAGGGTGGAACTGGAAACTGTATCCTTGGAGGCTGGCCTAAAGCCTGAGTCCTAGGGGCTGGCTTGGTGCTGGACTGGGCCTTGCACCTGAGTCTGCAGGGGTAGCCAGGTGCTGGGATGGGCCTGGCATCTGGGTCCACTGGGATGAGCCTGAAGCCTGAGTCTTTGAGGGCTGGTCTGGCACTGCAGTGAGCCTAGTACCTGAGACCACTCATGTGGGCAGATAGCCTGAATCCACAGGGACTGGCCTAGAGCCTGAGTCTGCAGGGGTGGTTCTAGAGCCTTGGTCCATTGGGGGCTGTCCTGGAACCGGGGTCTACTGGGGTGGGCATGTACCCTGGGTTTTCTGAAGCAGACTGATCCCTAAGGCCGCTGAAACCTTGGGTAACAGAGACTAGCCTTGAACCTGAGGCTAGTCTGGTGCTGGGGCAGTCGTAGAGCTTAGGTGTGCATGGGCCAGCCTGGTTCCTGGTAGCTCCAGGAGAGCTGGAGATGGTTTGCAACGTGGGACTATGGGACTGGCCTGGAGCCTGGGTCTGTCAGGGCTGGGCCCAGTGCTTGGGTCTACTGGGATAGGCCTGAACCCTTCGTCTGTTGGGGCAGGTCTGGACCATGGGTTTGCTGAAGAAGCAGTGGGCCACAGGGACAGGCCTGGATGGTGGGCCCACAGGGACTTGGCCTGGCACTGGGCAGGCCTGAAGCCTATGTTCATGGGGTCCAGCCTGGTGCCTGAGGCCGGGGTGCTGATCTGACATTGGGACAGGCATGAAACCTAAGACTACATGGGCCTACTCAGCTGTGGGTTAGTCTGAAGCCTGGAGTAGGCCTGGAGTCTGAGGCTTCAGGGGCTGGCCTGGCACTGGGCAGTCCTAGAGGCTATATCCAGGAGTGTTGGCCTGATGAATAGGACTGTGGGGGCTGACCTAGTGCTATGGTGGGCCTGAAGCCTAGGGCCATCGTGGCCAGCCTGGTGCTGGGGGAAGTCTGAAGTCTGGAGCAACTGAGCCTGGCTTAGCCCTGGGGTGGACCTGGAGACTGAGTCTGCATGTCGTGGTTGGATATTGAGTCTGTGGGAGCTATCCTGATGTCGTGGTGGGCTTAGAGGTTCAGTCTGTGAGTACCAGCCTAAAGTCTGGGTCCATGGGAGCCTGCCCAGCAGTGGAATTTACTGAGACAGCCTGGTGTTGGGGTCCAAGGTAAAATCTGGTGCGCACTTCCCTCCTCTTCTACGAAGCAGAGGGTATCTTTCCATACCGTGCTGCCTGGGGTTGGGAGTGGGATTGACGTGGGTAGCATAAAACTGTCTTACACTCTTCGGTGTATCATTTCTTATTTCTGTGCTCCGCCAAAGTGCTGTAGTCTCTCACCTGGTTTCCTTCACTCTTGTGTAGGTATTTTTGCGTGTAGGTAGTTGTTCAAATTGATGTTTCTGTGGGGAGAGGAGTGTGAGAAGCTCTATTCCACCATTTTGCTCAGGTCTTTCCACTTTCAATCATCTCGCTCCATTTTTTGGTGCTTTTTAAGTATGTATCACATTGTGTTATTGCTCCTTGTCTGCATCTGTTCTGCAGATACACACACACACACACACACACACACACAAAACACACATTTTGTAACCTTCTTGGGGGTGAAGACTTAACTTAAACTTGTAATAAAAATGTACCCCTTTCCTAATTGTAACCATTACTAAATTGTTCTACTCACAATTTAATACATAAAGAATGAGAAGAGGGAGACAAATCTAAGGAGGGACTTAATTGTGGACAATAAAACAAACTTTGCTTTTTTCCCAGTCCAAGTGGTATAAAGCTTACTTTGGGGAGAATAAAAAAAACATCGATCTTGGACATATGCTTTGGCCTTGTTTAGAGAACCATGAAAGAGTGAATTTTCATTGTCACCCCAGTAGAATCCAGTACTATAGTAGTGACACCAATTTTGGCAAATGTGGAACTAGCATCATTACTTTAGGTAGCATACTGTAAACTTTCTTCATGACAGTGTTATAGATGCTATCTGAAGTGGATATGCCAGCATCAACACTTGTTAAAATTGTGGTGACTGGTTCATTGTATTTTCAACAGCTGCACGTAAATCAACTCCTCCTCTGTAATGGAATAGCTAGTGCAGCTACCAACAAAGATGAAACAAATTGTAATTTTCTGATATCTTCAGGTAACTAAAGCAGTATGTCTCTGTTAATAAACTTAATAAAACTCTCATGAACATTGTTATTTCCTGCATTTGTCACCTTTATCACTATTTCTTGTTGGTCAATAGGAACATAACAGAAACTCACTTCCAGGCTAGAGGATCTTGAAGAAAATATTGACCAGACTTTGTAATTAAAAATAACTAAAAACTTATTGGCCTTTATATCACATACAAGGGCAATTAGTAGCCTACCATAAATATGCATTCTATGGTGTACTAAGAGAGATATAAAATTAGTAGTTTAGTCTCTAGTTCTGTGAAGTGAGAAACAATATACAAAATGGACATCTATACATTTCATAGCTCAATAAGGTGATAGAGACTGAAAGTGCTTGGAGAATATAAATTAAAGAGAGGTCCTTACGATATAGGGTTATTCCAAAAAGGATTTTTTAGTCTTGCTAGGCTATTTGCTGTCCTACCCAAATCACATTTGCCAGAGTTTGGGATCTACCCCTTCCTGCTACAACCAGTAACAATCTCTGCTAGCTTTACAGATATTACAGATTTTGAAATTTCTTTCCAACGCTGCATATGCCCTCCTGTGTACCTAATTGGTGGTCCTTTTGTATACATTTTTAATTCCAGTTTTATGGCTAAATATCGGAACTTGCTTTCTGAATAATTCAATTACCAAAAATACCTTCTGACCTATTCACATATACAATTCACCTATCCATATTTTATGCCAATTACTTTTATATCCCAAGATTAGAAGGGGCTATGTAAAGAAGTCTTAGTTTTTGTTGTCTTAGCTCTTTAAGAAAACAGGTGAGGAAGGTAAGAGACACCAAATGTTTCCTAGAAAATGAGGTCACAGCTTTTGCTAACATACCTAATGTACTTCCTGTATTTGGACAAAGCGCTTAATCACCAACATACTATATAATTGACCTATTTATTTTGTTTATTTTCTGTGTCTGCTACCAGAATGTGAGCTCCACAAAGGCCTGAATTTTCGTCTGTTTTGTTCACTGTTGTATTTCAAGAACCTAACATGTAGTAATTACTCAATAAATGTTAATTGAATAAAAGGAAAGTCATCCAAGGTATATTTGATCAATTTAAGCTCAGGTATCTAGGGCGACTACAAGTAAGGAAAAATGAGTAAAAGGCAACTCATTTTTACTGAGTATTTTTGCTATGTATCAGATTATCTGTTGACTATGCTTTGCTTGAATTGCTCCATATAAGTACCACAAAGCTCTGTGAAGTAGATAATATCCCCATTTACGGACAAAGAAATCAATGTTCGACGAATTAATTATCTTCCAAAGATGCACAGTCAGCAAGTGGCAGGGCAGGACTGTCATGCTAGACAGTTTGACTCCAGAGCCCTTCTTACTCTACTATTCTGGTTGTTTGAAAAGGCCAGAGAAGCATTTAACCATAACATAACCTATTGCCACTTAAGCTGTACTGTAAGGGAATCCTATATTTTCAAGTAGGGCTATATGGTACTCACCTTGGTTAAGGAAGGACTTTAGACTAAAATGAATAATTTTAGATGGCACCTTATAGAGAGGATATAAGTCCCCAACTGCTTCCATGAGGAGTCCTGCCAGTAAGGAGACTGGAGTCTAGTGCTGGATCTGCTATTAATTAGCTGTGACTTCTAGTAAAATGGCAGCAGTGGTGGGGAGGAAGAGACAGCAGTTAGACTAGGTGACTGCCAAGGCCCCTGCCAACTCTGAAACTTCTTTTTCTCTGTCTGTGAATGAATGAAAGGCATAACAAGAGGCATTGTTGATTTTCATGTTGGGAACTCAAATACCTTTCCAAATTTTAATCTGCTTTTCCACTCAACCTTACTGAAAGGTCCCTCCCCAACAAAATAATAATGATATGTAGTTCATCAATTTAAAACAACCCTACAAATTTTTTACCAACTTTTTTCCAAACTTTATAACAGCTGGACATTGAATATCCTATTCTTTCAGCTCATGGGCCTTATGTCACCAAAATAGATGGCTGAATTTATTTTCACAATGACATTTTGCTTCCTTATTGGAAAGTAAACGACCTTATCAGCTACTGTGGAATCCAGCTATAGGGCTGTTTGCAAATAAGTAAAATTAGGTCAAGTGTAGTTAGGAGAAGTAGCATGCGATATTCCTTCACTCAATTCAACAAATACTAATTGAGTACCCATATGTGTTAGGCACTGTACTATGTGCTAGAACACTAAAATTGGAGACCTGAGACCAGTTTAACACTTAATAAACTCTATCAGGCCAGTTAACCTTTTTAAACCTCAGTTTTCTCATTTTTTAAAAAAGTAATAATAATACCTATTTTAACCCCCAGAGTTATAAAAATTCAACATGAAATGATATGAAATACTTTTGTAAAAATGAAATGATATGAAACATCTTTGTAACTGTAGAGTGCTATTTGGTGTTGATAGTTTTCATCTTGGACTCCATGTGAGGGAATCTAATTAATGAGATTATTTTAGTCCTTGAGCCCCATTAGGCTGTTTCAGAATAAATATCATGAATGTGAAATCTGATTGAATGATTAGCACAAAGCCCTTAGTGAGTCAGTGGTAATTCTAGAAGGAGAACTTAAGCTCTAATAATGATAAAAGTTACATTTTAGTACATCTTGCTGATTTGGAAAAAAAATTTTTTTAAAATTCTTATGATGCATTGTTAATATGTTAGCATTCTATTGTCCACTCATCCTTCTTTTGTGTCAGAATTTATGTAAATATTTATGCAATTATGCAGTCCTTATTCATTTGCTTTTAACTACTTCTGCTAGTACATAGTATTAAATTTATTTGAATTTGTTAAGTAGAAGATGCTTTTTCAGTAAGTCAGAGGTAGAAATACTCAGTCACACATGGCAGTATTAACAGTAATAATGTTCTGTAACAGTAAAAGGTTTGAATGTAGTTTTAAAAAGTGCTCTAGGCTGCCGGTGTGGCAGGTTGCAATTTTTTCCTTTTCCCCTAGCAAAGGTTAAGTATCAGCCAAATTTCGTACACTAGAGCAAGCGTTTTTCTGGTTCTATCATCTGTGATTCATAGCATCCTTTGTTTAAATGATAATGCACTCTGAGACCATACCTTGCTCAGTCTGGTAGAAGCAATCTCCTACAAACAGATGCAAGTATTTCTATGTGAACTCTACTAGTTGAGCATATCACTGCAGTTGGTGTACAGCAAATCATGGATTACTTGTTTCTGATAAAATTACTTGTTTCCTATAGTAAAGCCTTGGGAATAAATACTTCCAATCTGGGTTTCCTCTCATCCTTTTCAGCTGCGAGCAGGAACAATCATTGCCATCACAGAGTTGAACTTTGCTTTTGACATTGACATTGTTTCCTAAATGAAGGAGACGGTAACTCCATTCACTATGTCTGCCTCAGTTCCATGCCTCTTATGAAGTGAGAATAAGTGATAGAAAGAGATCGAGTTGATACCAGGGCGAGGTAGCCAGAGGACCATTGTAAAATGTGTCACCAGGCATGTGTTGAGTGTCTATGGATATGACATATGGTGGTGTGTAAATGTGCATGTGTACCTATGATTGTGCCAGGGATGAGGATGAGTGTTGAGCAGACAATATGCCATTAGCTTAGGAAAAAGAAACTGTACTTACACATGGCTTGAAAGCAATTTTTAAAACAAAAAGGAACACAGGTAGAGCATAGAATGGGCAGCCAGTGTGGCATGGTCACAGGGAATACTTTGTTGCTGATACTATCTTAGACGTTTTCCCTAGGAAGTTATTTCTCTAATTTAGGAATCCTGGACTGTTATTCCCTGCCATTCCACCACATTCAGCTTAAATGTTCCTCCAGACTTGGTAACCGTTTTTCCTTTATTTTTGGCATTATTTGTTGAAAGAACATTTCTGAAAATATGGAAAAGCAGTTTTGAAGTCCAAAAGCTGCCTTGAAACCATCTCTGAGTTGGTGTTTTAGTCTGTTCGGGCTTCTGTAACAAAATACTGAGTAATTTATAAACAGAAATTTATTGCATACAGTTTAGAAGTTGAGAAGTCCAAGATGAAAGTGCCAGCAGATCTGGTATCTGGTGAGGGCTGCTTCATATATGGTAGCTTGTATGTGTCCTCACATGGTAGAAGGGACAAACTCCCTCAGGCCCCTTTCATAAGGACACTAATCCCCTTCATGGGGGACATCAGCCTAATCACCCCTCAAACACCCCATGTCTTAATAACATCACCCTTGGGGGTTAGGTTTCAACCTATGAATTTTGGGTAACAGGGAACACAAACATTCAGACCATAGTTAAGCAGAATGGGCACAGTTTTACCAGGAAGTGTGAGATCTCTGCGAATTGAGATATTAATGGCTTATGCACCAAGGAAGATACCAGGATTCAGAAAATTGAGTTGAGAAATTAATCTGGATCTGGATAAGATAGCTATAACAGGAAGCTTGTTAAAAATTGACATGAATTCTGAAGGTGAGATCACCTTTTTAGTGGTAGGGGACAAAGAGTATTTTTGTGCAGTGGCCCCACTACATTAAGTAATGGGAAGGAAGAGAAGGAAGAAAGCTTTAAAGAAAAACCAGAGAGAAGCCTTTTTGGTGAATGTGATGGAGCAGCTGAAGTCTGGTATCTGCATTGAGAGGGAAGAAGAGATACTAGTGCGTTTGTCAACTACCTCTTATAATGTTCAGGACTCCTACAAAGGTTAATAACATCTTTGGGTGCCCAAGACAAGGGAAATAATGGAGTGTCAAGAAAGACTACTAACAGTGTTCCAAGTGCCAAAGTTTAGACATCACTTCTTGCCCTCATTTCCTATAAACAAGGACTTAGAGACAAACTGCAATTCTGTGGCAGTTCTGTGTTTAAGACACTAAATATAAGTATAGAATGATGGGTCTAAGCAAGAAGGTTAGAGGTTTGAGGTTTAAGTCAAGTCTTGATTATTCAGGAGCTCATTATCTGGTTTGTAGGTTATCCATACCCTTGGTATTCTTTATTCTCCATTCTGCTGCCTCACTTTTGTTAATTTTACTGCTCATTAATTCTTTTACCAGAGGGTGTACAGGGAAGGAATAGGAGAATGGTGCTTCTGTCAGCCAATTTTGCTACCTATTAGTGCTCTGGTGGAGATTCTGATGGGGAAGGAAGCAGAAACTATGGGCCAAAATGAGAGGTTTGGGGTCCATATGAATTTCACTTTTCTTCATGATCTCTATCCTCTGTGAAAAGGTGAATTCATTGTATAGCTTTTGGAAAAAATACAATTCATTTCTTTTTATTTTCAGATCCTTTTATCACAACATTATGCTAGAAAATACACTATACCAAGCAAACTTCTGGCCGTCCCTAGGGAGGGGTATGCTAAAGTATTTGATGTGGCAGTTTCAGTAATATGCTGTGGAATTTTTTCGGTAGTGGTCAGCATTTTTCTTTTTCTTTTGAATTACCTATAACAACTTTTTAATTCATTAACCCTCTTATATATGTTTGACTTCTCCCAAAGTTATTCCAGCTCCTATCTGTAATCCCTTTTGCTAGGATGACTGGGCTGTGTTCCATTTAATTCATTTTTTTTGCTCCAACACTAATTATTTGGGGTTGGTAATTAAGCCACATATGTCACTTTCTGGCTTATTTACAAAGTACAGATCTAATACATGTTTTTGAAATGTAAAAGGTTTTAAATATGGGTGAATTGACTTGGATCACTAAGGGCTTTCTTTTGTAGTGGTCCAGGAAGCAATG
Organism: Papio anubis; assembly: GCF_008728515.1. Taxonomy (NCBI): domain Eukaryota; kingdom Metazoa; phylum Chordata; class Mammalia; order Primates; family Cercopithecidae; genus Papio; species Papio anubis. Next base: position 23,523,674 of record NC_044996.1, read on the forward strand.
GAAGTGACATGTATTTTAACAAAATATATGTGTGTAATATAGCCTGGCGTTTACTTACAATGAGGAAGAAAGAAGCCAGAGGCTTAGAAAAATCAGTTAATAAAATCCCAGGTAATCTTGAAGATGAGGCCTAGAAAGATGAAGAAATGCAATTGTGTTTAATAAACTATTTTCAAAACAAAGTATTTAATTCTGTTTTGTAGAATTAAATATTAAATGATAATAAAAATCAGAAGACCCTCTAGGATTTTATAAATTATTCACTTTTAAAAATATTACATGATCCAACAAATATTTTGTACCAAATATGCATAAAGCCCATTTTCTTATATTTTAGAAGGAGTCTAGAAACCACAGAAATGTTCCATAAGTAATACCCATTCATGCCTTCATTCTTTGTGAATAAAAAATGTATCATGGCATAACTGGCTCCATCCTTGCAGAACTACAAGGAATTCTAGTACAGACAAAATATTTTTACCATTGCTTTTGTTTATTTAAATACTAACTTTTTGAGCTTAATCAATGTGCAGTTTGGAAGGATTACAGTAAGGCCCAGTTTGCTTGAAAGAAGTCTCCAGAATTGCCTGCTTAGTATGATGGTTTCCTCACTTCTTGTTTTTAATAAATCATTTCTAAATAATTAACTAGGCAATAGTACAAACTGAAACAATGGACTTCATGGCTCTTAGTAATTCTTAAAAATGCAACTCTCCTGTTGACTAGGACCCCTAATAAAGAAACCTGATCCCTGGAGTGTGAGTTGGGAGACCAGACTCTGCCACTGGCTTGCTGAGGAACTTTAAACAAGTCACTTTAGCATCTCTGAGCTTTAGAATTCCGTATTTTAACTCTATAATAATGCCTTCTCTGGTCACCTCACAAGGTAGCTGTGAGGTGGATGTGAAGGAGAGTTGAAAAGATAATAGCAGTCTCCGAATACAAATTATTGTTCTTAAAATAATAAAGTCAAGCATTTGTTTAGTCATAGCACTAAATGAATGTTTCTTCTTTTGCAGCTGCTTCATGTTTATCTGCATCTTTTCTGTAAACCCCAACTTCTCACTGTATCAAGTAAGACAATACATTTGGTGATACAGTTCACCTCTATGCCGAAGGGCAGGGGCAACCATTAAAAAAAAAATAATAATGTAGCTTGCTAGAGGATATCTGGGAAACAGCAACAGATAAATTGCCATTTTGAGCCAAATCATTTTGTTGACCACAAGGCAGAACAGCAGCAAGCTCAGATGGGAGAACTGTAGTCATTATCCAAAGGTCAGACTTGATAAGCAGACTCTGCTATTTCTTCCTCTAGCTCCCATATGTCTGGAGGGGCATGTGGGCGGCAGGGGGAGCCAGAAATCTCACTGTCAAAAAAGTATTTAAGTGATTTTCTGCAAATAGAACTGATTATATCCCGTGTAGAATAACAGTATCCCTGTCTTCAAGGAGTTCATAGTCTAGGGAAGTAAAGCAGCAGCAGGAGCTTCGGGTAGAGTCTACCTTTGACTTGTTGCTTGCCTCAAAGTAGGCATTCTGTAAATGTCATTTGGATGATTGGATGAATGAATGAATGGGTGGACAGATGTGTAATGAATGAACAATGAAATCTGAAAGGTAATTCTTGGAGTTTCTGTTTGGAAAATCAGAGGTGATAACTCAAAAACATTTGACAATGTATCTACTTCCATTAGAAATTTACCTGAAATTCAGATCATGGGTGAGGAATAAGTTTATTATTTTTATTAATTTGTGTAGAAAATAAAACTGAAAATTAAGAATTTCATCTCTTTTATGTAAGGTCATGCTCCAAACGAATTATGATATTAGGAAGTTATGTTATATTGAATAATTTATCATAATATATTTTAAATTAATTTTATTTGTTCCTCATCAAGACATCTTAAAGGTAACATTTACACTTTTTCTTTAATCAGTGGTGAACCATGGATCAGTAAAAACATTTATCCCAACACAACCCTGCAGGCAACATGGTACAGGAGGAAAGATTTATAGCCCAAAAATCCAGATTCCAACTCCTCCACATATTCACATTATAACCTTTTGGAAATACAGAAACTTCTCTGAGCTACAGTTTCCTTATTTCCTAACCAACAACATTAATACCTTTCCCCACCATAGGGATATTGTGGAAGCACTTGCTAAGCCATGTTATTCTAGGATGATGTCAGATATTGTTAAGGCAGTAGTTAGAAATAATGTGCTAGCACACCAAGACTTTGGTTTCTGGCATTCTGGTGTAGAGGGTGGTGTGCAGTCCCTGACCATTGGCCACCACCATAAGAATATTCAACTTAAAGATAGTTATGTGAAAGATTCCTCAAAGTTGCCATTAAACAAAATGTATTGAACATAGTGGTTGGATAGATTGTAAAGAACCATTTTAGACGCCATTTTGATTGTACTATTCATTTGAAGACATCTCCAGACTTCACTTACATTTGCCAATCCAAATGGTATGTACTATACATTGCTCTGGTTTACAAGAACCGGAATGGAGTTGTTTCACTGATAGGCCCTCATAGCATTTGACAAGCACCAAAGTTATTAGAAGCTTTTCTTTACTGTAATTGTCACTCTTACTAAATTGTAAAATGACCATTTCAATTTGGAGGATTATTATACTACTAAACACAAATCAATTCACTATCCTCTAAAATGTAACTATGTTTAAGAACAATAGGCAAGCCACAGCTATTCCCTGTGTGCTGGATGAGGTTGTAAATGTGTCACCAAATGTACAAATCAGGTTGTCAGTGAAGCACAATTCTATCTCCAAGAGGGGAGACAATTATTAAGAAGAAGCTTTAAAAAAAAGACATTTTGTAGATATATTAAAATAGAAAACATAAGCTGATTAGGCAAAGTTCCAAAGATTCATTAGTTTATTAAAGTAGATTGAAATGAATGTTGAAGAGATTTAAATAAATTAACCTTTAATGAGTACCCAGGGGCCAAGGAAAAAGAATGACAGAGGATTAGGAGTATTTTGTCTGATTGTTGCATAATGCACGCTGATTAGTTTTTTTTTTTTTTGAATACTCATTGCTGTATAACAATACTAATAAATAAAGAAGCTTAAATATAAAAACCTCTAGATTGTAATTGTTGCTTGCTCTTATGTGTACACAAATACCATGCTTGGCTTTAATAACAATTCCTATAACATTGGCAGAGAGAGACAGGAATTTTTGTCATTACATCACTGTGTTTTGAAATGTCTCACATGTGAACGTAGCTTTGGTCAATTAGGGTAATTTATTCCTACCATGCTGGGCATACTTTTAGCATTTCAGCATTAGACTCTTATTCTGAGTTGCATAATGCTTGTTCTGTAAATAATGTTAATTGATGGCAAGTTACTTAGAAGATATATTGGTATTTAAATATCATTAAAAAAAAACTGTTCTGTGCTTCCTTACATGTTCTGGTTTATAATTAGCAAACTTCTTAAGGAGGCTTTGTTTTTGTAGCAGTGTCGGAAGTACTTTAATTTTTGGGGGGGGTGCCTTAACTGTACTACTATTAAATCATTTACTGCCTGCTAAATAAGTTTTGTGTAGGTGGTACTAGGAAAGCATCCTTCCAAGGTTCTCTCTGCTCTCCCTCTTCTCCTTTTCTGCCCCTATTAATTACTGATTTTATTTCATGCTTTTATGGATGTCTTCCATCTAAGCTTTTCTTTCTTTATCTTAAAGTCAGAGCTGGGAGATCACATGGTTCAACTCATTTTTCAGTTGAGGAAATTGACAAAGAATTACTCACCCAAGGTTACCCTATTATTTGATGGAAGAGCGGAGACCAGAGCCTGTGTTTTTATGGCCTGTTCTTCCACTACATTTGTATTAGTAAGGGTTCTCTAAAGGGAGAGAACTAATAGGGTAAATGTATATATAAAGGGGAGTTTATTAAGGAGTATGGACTCACATGGTCACAAGGTGAAGTCCCACAATGGGCCGTCTGCAAGCTAAGGAGCAGGGAAGCCACTCTGAGTCCCAAAACCTAAAAAGTTAGGGAAGTCGACAGTGCAGCCTTCAGTCTGTGGCCAAAGGCCTGAGAGCCCCTGGTCAACCACTGATATGAATCCAAGAGTTTAAAAGCTGAAGAACTTGGAATCTGACATTCAAGGACAGGAAGCATCCAGCACGGGAGAAAGATGAAAAGCAGAAGACTCAGCCAGTCTGCTCCTTCCATGTTCTTTCGCCTGCTTTATTCTAGGTCCACTGGCAGCTAATTAGATGGTACCCACCCAGATCGAGGGTGGGTCTGCCTCTCCCAGTCCACTAACTCAAATGTTAATCTCCTTTGGCAATGCCCTCATAGACACACCCAGGAACAATACTTGGTATCCTTCAATCTATTCAAGTTGACACTCAACCATCACAATATTTAACTGTGCCTTTGCATTTTTTATATTTTACCAGATCCTTTCTAAAGTTCAGTGGAATCACTGAGGTGACAGGTGACATCAGCAAACCACATTCAGTGTGATTTTTATCCAGTGGTGTTATAGTTGCAGTGCTTTCCGATATTCTTCATGACATTGTACACATACTGGTATAAATGAATGATTACTTGAGGACAGGGGTGAGTGGCCTGGAGTCCCAAGGGTTATAAGATTCAAAGCCAGTCCCCAAGGGCAACTTGGAATTTTTCTCCTGGAGATTAATAAGAAAACAGACACAATATTTCTGAAGTATTTTATCTGATTCTTCTAGAAGTAAGGAAAGGAACTTAATCCTGGAATTATACTCTAAGTTTGTTTCCAATATTTCAGTTCTTTGTTTTTCCAGTAACCCTTCTAATGCTCCTTTCCAAAAGAGAATCTCATTTTTCATAAAAGTATCATAAACTGGACAAGTTGAAGTCTAACATATTTATACCACACAACCAATACATTTCCCTACAGATTGCAGGTATAGAGTAAATTAACTTACCTTATAAGTGTTACCTGCTTTTAACTTTAAAAAATAAAAATAAACTTTGGGCAGTGAATACTCATTTTCTGGCCTTAAATTAGAAAACTATTTAGAACTGTGTTTCTCAATTCTGGCTGCACATTAGAATCACCTGGTGGCTTTTTAAATTTTTTTTTTTTTTTTTTTTTTTACTTTTTGTAGAGATGGACATCTTGCTATGTTGCCCAGGCCAGTCTGGAACTCCTGGACTCAAGGGATCATCTTGCTGTGGCTTCCCAAAGTGCTGTTATCACAGGTGTGAGCCACCATGCCTGGCCACCTGGTGGCTTTTAAAAACTAGATGCTTAGCTTCCACCCTGACAAATTTAATGAGAATTTCTGGTGGTGGAGTCCAGGCATTTTTTTAATGTTTCTTTTGTTTTTTGTTTTTTTGTTTTTTGTTTGTTTTCAATGCTCCAGGTGAATTTAATATGTAGCCAGGGATAAGACACACTGCCTTAAAGTCTTGATCTCCTCCAGGGACACTCCTGACAAATATATTATGTTGGACACTGGGTTGAGGCAAGCAAGTAGGCTGATTAAAAAACAACAACACACACACACAGAGAACATGGGAGCCCTTTTCTGCCTCTCTTTGCTTTGTAGAAAACCAGATTTGGGTCACATGTATGCCAAAGAAAACAGTTGCCTTTTAAAAGCCCAAAGAAAGGACATTTAAGTACAATTGTTTTTCTGCACTGCTGCTATGTGGTCATCATTGCATCTGCTCAGGAGGCCAAGCTGCTCGGTCAGGTTTTCAAGAGCCTTAGTTCACCTGCTCTTCCATTTTCTCCTTCCCCCATCATCTCAGGCAAGTAGCCAATTTCCAGGAAATTCTGAGCCTGTAAATTTGTCAAGCCTGTAAATTTACTAATCCAAATCTGTCTCCAAAGGACGAGTTTCCCCAAGCCTAACATCGGGGCGGGGCAGGAGAGTCTAAAAAATAATAATGGAACAAACACAATGGAAGATGGAGACAGATTCGATTAGGAAGGGAGTGAAAGTGGAAATGATCTTCCAAATAAGAGTAATACCTTGGCATTCAGACCCATTCCAAGATCCTAGTGACATCAATTGGATTGAGAGAATGTTTTGGTCTTTTCTGATCTCAACTTCTTAAAGGCATTTTTTGGAAAGTTACTATGCTTTTACAGTCTGATTTTGCCTGGTACAATAGTTTCCTCTATTTTTTAATCAGAGAAATTGGCTTGTACTTTTGCTGCCTCTGGAGTGCCTAGAACTCTTAGGTGTTAAGAATCTGTGCAGTGTTTAAGTCCTGCCTCCCACAATGTAATGTAACATGATTTTAACTCTCATACAGTGCTATTTTGTTGCAGAGACACTCTTAAGTTGAAAATGTTCATGGAATTGAATTCGGCTGTGGTGTTCTCTTCAACTCAATCCATCACTTTGCAATCTCCTAGGAGCCCTGATTTGCCCTGTCAATTGTTTGTCACAGAGCATCTTCCTGAAATGAATTTACTTTAAAGTTAAAGATGATTAGAGTGCTTCTTCTCCAGGAGACAATTACATTGCTATATTATTTGGCAGGGAGAAAAACAACATAGCATTAATTTTTGAAACCTTTCTTTGAGTATTGTTAAAAGGAGAATTGTTAGCTTAATCCAACAGACTATAATAACAAAAAGAATACTGTTATTAAAATGTTAATATTTTCTAATAAAAATTTAAGGAGTTGTTTGGGAGGAGGGAAGGGAGAAGGATGAAAGGAGAAAGCAAAGGAATCTATTAAGTATTCCTGACCTTCAAAAACACTTTTGTCTTTTGTCAGTGAATGCTATAGACAAAATAAACCAAGTCTGAGACCTATTTTGAAAATGCTGTTCCCCATCTTTATCCCAATACTGTGTTATTCTGCCTCTTAGACAATTATACTCTTTTTCTGAATGAATTGATATCTTTTGACAAGCTTTGTTAAGAATACCTAGTAAAGGTCAAGTGTAAGCCATTTACTGCTGTTTCCTGGCAGCCTTTATGCCATGGTAAATAGAGATTGGAAGCAGTTTTATTTTTGAGCATGGATTTATGGATATACTTCCATTGGATTGTGTTTTTTCTCATACTGAAACCCACAAATGTTGCAGGATTTTCGGGACTCTGGCTTAAGAATTTTTTCGTGGAGTCATCTCGGACTCCTCTCTTCTCCTCAACTCCAAGATCCAATTATACATGAAATCCAGATGATTATATTTCCTGAATATCTCTGAAATCCATTCATTTCTTTTCATCCCACTGCCACTGTCTGAGTTCATGTGACTGTCATCTCTTCATTGTATCATTATGGTTTTCTTCTAACTGGTCTCTCTGCCTCCGGTGTCTTCTCACCTCCAGTGCATCCTTCATCATGCCATATGAGTGATCTTTCTAAGGCACAAATGAGATGGTGACAGCCCCCTACCCAGAACACACACACACACATGCACACACACACAAATATTAGAATGAACTCTAAGATCCTACAATAAGTGGTCTGATAAGGCTCTGTGTACTCCTGTGAAGAAAGCTTTTGGGAGTTAGGTAAAAATTTGAGCAGAGTTTTGAAGGATGAATAAAAGTTCTCCAGGTGGAAAAAGGAAAAGTTATATGTCAATCTGAGGAGATGGTATGTACAGAAGCACACAGACATGACAGGGCTTAGCATGTTTGAGAAATTTTGAGAATTTTGGCATGAATGAAGCAAAGGGTACTTAGGGGAATTGGCAAGAGCTGAAGCTGGTACAATAATTTGGGTCAGATTTTCTTTGTATGTATCTGCCTTTCTTTCTGCTTGTTGTCTTCTTGAGGAAAAAAGACTATCTTATTAAGTCCTGAAATTCTCAAGCCTTACATACTGTCAAGGCACCCAGAACTGTTTGAATGAATTGGACAAATAAAGAGAGAGACTATCAGTAATATTAATTTATTGGTTTGTTTATTCCTATATGTATTGAATGCCTCAATTGAAATCCAGACTGGAGCAAAATTAAGATTCTACTTATTTTTTTATACAATAGCAATGGTAGGAGTTGTTTCAGACACAGATTAGTTATTTTTTGCAGGCTTTCTCCTTTACAGTCATGCTGTCTTCTCAAGGAGCAGATTGTAGTTTTCTTAGTAGTAGGTTTGACTTCAGCTTAGGCAGGGACTTCTCTAAAGGAGTTAATCACTTGTCAACACCTTGTATTGATACTCCTAGGAGGAACTGTTATAGGAAAAATATGGATCTTTAAAGATGCATTAACATATTACAAGAACCTCTGTTTGCTCCTGTGTGTTTAATTTCATAGCCAACAGCAAGGGTTATTTCTCATACATTCTTGAAAAATTAGCCGAAATGGGGCTAAAAGATTAGGAATGCAGAAAGCGTAATTCCAGAACATTAGTGACACAGCATAGCAAAATTAACAGGGTGGGAGCAAGGAGGGAGGATAAAAATTTTGAATATGTAAATTAAGATTGACCATATTTATGTAGTTCTATCTTTAGGGAATGCTAAATCACAAACTCATCATTGGTTAATTAGAAGGTAATTAAAATTGTAGCATAGTGATTGGATAAATAGTTAATGAAGGCTGAATAAACAAAGAAAGGAAATCTGGTGAAATTAGTGTGTACATTTTGGGAAAAGCAAAGATACAAATGTTATTCATGCAGTGCATCAGTCTTAAAGGATACCAATATCCTTCTAGCATTAATTGATAAAATTAACTCTCCAAAGACCAAAAGACCAGCTCTCACTCTCTCCTTCAAAACATCTTACACTAAAATACAGATTTATTTGACAGCAACTTCAATTTTCATTCACTCACAGCGTGTGAAATTATTTTGCTGAACCTTGTTTACAACTTATTTACAGGCATCTTAATAATCTATTAGCAGACATTCGTGTTCTCTGTGTGTAGTAACTGTTCCTACTGAAAGAGCTGGCTCAGCCTAGGCTCCTGACCAGATCTGGCTGACAAGCTAGTTTTCAAAACCAGTGGAGTGGTTTCTGCAGGGAGAACTGTGCTTGCTTTTGATAATTGCCTCAGCTTTATGAAATCAATCAGCCTGAAGGGAAGACCTCATTACAGATCTGACAAGATAGACTCCAATTTCAATACTAGAACAACTCTCTGTCCTCAGGCTCTGAAATCTGCAATTATTTATTTTATTTAGACAGAGACAACCATAATAGAGTACCTCTGGGCACATTCTCAGGGAAGTACTCAACAGATAACCTAATGGTCAGTGTGTTAGGAACCTGCCCTTTTCCTGTCACTCAGGTGGAAAATTGGTCAACAGGAATTACAGCATGGCCTACAGCCAGCTCAAAGCAGGCACTGATGAATCACTATCTTTCCAATCCCCTACCCCCAAAGATGTGGAGAGAAAGGGTAGCTGCTGTAACTGTTCCCAGGGCTAAACTACAGCAAAATAAGGCTTTCTCTTCTCAGTTCCTCTGAAGACTGCCAGACAGACTTTATTCTAAGGAAAATGATAGATCACCCATCTACCATCTGTCACTTTGAACTGTTCTATCAAATCAACATTTTTTTGAGCTTTGTTTTCAATGAGGAATGTGATTTTGCTGTGTTTCCCAAGCCTTAAATTGGACAGGGGAAAAAAGTCCTGAAGTGTTCTTCTTCTTGAAGTTGGATATATGTATTTTGCTTTTCTGCTCACGGAACACAAACACCTTAACAGATTTAGTTCAAACTTTTCTCAAATAATTCACCCTTTACCAGGCCTGGGAGATGTCAACCCCACAGGAAAAACACAGAGAACATTCCGAGTATAGGAAAATATGGATTTAGAGAGAAATGATACTTCTCTAGTCCAGCTGTAGTGTCACTGCTAGAGTGTTCTGATAGTACCAGATGGAACAGAGCATTCCTGAAAGATTTGGGAGGAAACATTTCCATTGTTAGGGGAAAATGTGGTTCTTTCATGTTGGAAAGTTCAAGGTAGTGATGAATATGGTCTCCTAACAGAGTCCAGGCAAAGAGCAATCACTGACTACTCCCAGCATTATTTATTCATGATTTACTTTAATGGCTTTGTGTTATTAAGAAAAAGTAGGTTAGAAGAGGAATGCAAAGCTAACATCTTCCAAGCTGTAAATAGACTGTAGCCTGGAGGCCAAAGGATCCACACTACTCAAATGTTCTTATTCCATTTTTGAGGCAAATTTATATAAACCCCCCATTGGGTTAGAAGGGTGTTAACATTTGTTTAGTGTCCAACATGTGCTAGACCTTAAACAAACAATCCCTTATTTAATTTTCCTCACTTTGCTGTAAGGGGGGCATTATCATCCCCATTTTACAATGCAGAAACAGTCTGAGAGAGATCAAGTGACCTGTTTTATACACCTTGTAAGTGGCACACCTAGTAAGTTGCAGATGTGGCTTTGAATGCAGATCTAACTCTAGAGCAGCACTGTCCAGCAGAAGTTTCTGGGATGATTGAAATGTTCTATAGCTATGCTGTCCAACACAGCAGCCACTACCTACATGTAACTATTGAGCACTTGAAATGTGACTAGTGCAACTGAGCAACTGAACTTTTCATTTTTTTCTTTCTTTTTTTTTTTCTTTTTTTCCTGAGATGGAGCCTTGCTCTGTCAGCCCAGGCTGGAATGCAGTGGTGCGATCTCAGCTCACTGCAACCTCCGCCACCCGGGTTCAAGTGATTCTCCTGCCTCAGCCTCCTAAGTAGCTGGGATTACAGGCGCCCGCCACCACGCCCGGCTATTTTTTGTATTTTTAGTACAGACAGGGTTTCACCATGTTGGTCAGGGTAGTCTTGAATTCCCGACCTCATGATCCACCCGCCTTGGCCTCCCAAAGTGTTGGAATTACAGGCATGAGCCACCACACCCGGCCTGAACTTTTCATTTTATTCCATTTTAATTAATTTAAAGAGCTACATATGGCTAGCGGCTACTGTATTGGATAGTTCATCTCCAGAGATTGCCTTTTCTTTTTTTAAAATGTTTAAGTTTAGCAGTACATGTGTAGGTTTGTTACAGGGGTAAACATGTCATGGGAGTTTGTTGTACAGATTATTTCATTACTCAAGTATTAAGCATAGTACCCTTTAGTTGTTTGTCTTGATTCTCTCCCTCCTTCTATCCTCCACCCTCAAGTAAGCCCCATTATCTGTTGTTCCCCTCTATGTATCCATGCGTTCTCATCATTTAGCTTCCACTTATAACTGAGAACATACGGTATTTGGTTTTCTGTTCCTGTGTGAGTTTGCTAAGGATAATGGCCTCTAGCTCCATCCATGTTCCTGCAAAGGACATGATCTCATTATTTTTTATGACTGCATAGTATTCCATGGTGTATGTGTACCACATATCAAAGACATGGAATCAACTTAAATGCCCATCAGTGGTAGACTGGGTAGAGATTGCCTTTTCTTAACTGTAGTTTGTAAAATGGGACATGTAACCTGATGTACATAAAACAATTAACAGAAGATCCATTTATGGGATCTCTTTTAAGGGTCTTAGTCAGTGGAAGGTCTGTTTTGCCCCTCAGAAAGAGAATGAAATTATGCAGATACAAGATTGGGAGTGGAGCGTGTGATTGTCTACCACCACTCCCCAGGCTTCAGGAATCCTAACATGAAGAAGATACCAGGAATGCTGAAGGAACCCATAAACCTTACTTCCTTCTTCCTTTCATGACAGCTCCAGCAGCAGGTCAGCTGGTGCCTGAGATGGGAAACACAACTACAGATACACCTTGACTTATTATGTAGTTACATCCCAATAAACCCATTGAAAATTGAAAATATCATAAGTCAAAAATTTGTGACTGACTGGGAGCTGCAGCTGACTGCTACTGCTCAGCATGGTAAGAGAAGTATGGTTTCTGCTGAATGTCTATCACTTTCACATCATAAAGTTGAAAAATCATAAGTTGAACCATCGTAAGTCAGAGACCATCCATGCTATATCCCAAATTGTAGCTGAGTTCAGTTCAATACTCATTTCTGGAGTGCTTACCATATAGTACAAGGCACTGTGCCACATCTTGGTGGAGGAGAGACTAAAAAATGACTGAGGCATAAAGTCTGTCCTCAAGGAGTTTACCACTAAGTGGGAGTAGGGTAAGGCAGGAGGAAAGGTAGGCTAAGACAGAATACCCAAAGAACTGTAACACAAGGCATGTTCTAAAAGGCTCAGGAAAAGTATAGGCTAACATTCAAGGAGAGTCAGAATAGTATTTTATAATTGAAAAAGCCTGAGGCCAGGCACTGCGGCTCATGCCTGTAATCCCAGCACTTAGGGAGACAGAGGCAGAAGGATAGCTTGAGCCCAGGAATTACCTGCCTAGACAACATAGTGAGACCCTATTCACCACAAAAAGCAAAAACAAAAAGCCTGAATTCCTTGTGTGACCTTGGGAAATTTACTTCAACTCTGTAAGTTTCCCATTCCTTGTTGTAAAATAAGAATAATAATTAGAAAATAAAATAAAGGGATAATGTTTGTAAACGAACACATTCTAAACAACCAATGAATAGTAGTTCCCCTGATGGGTAGTTCCCCTCTCTGTTGCTGTGTATGTATTGGTTTGGGTAGAGGTAAATAAGGAAAGACACCATGAAGGAAATAGCATCTGAGATAAACCCTAAAGGAAGGACGATATTTTAAACATTGAAAATTAAGAAGCAGGTGGAGGAGCAGTGTGAGCCAAAGGTGTGGAGGTAGGAAAGTACTGGATGGATTCAGTGAATGCTGTAGTCCCATTTTGCTTGAGTGCCAGCCCTTTTGACTCAAAGTGTGATTCCCACACCAGCAGGATTAGCATCATCTGGGAACTTATAAAAGCAGACCACAACTCAGATTTACTAAATTAGAATCTGCACTTTTACAAGCTCCTCAGGGAACACATGTCCACGTTAAAAAGTTTGAGAAGTATTGGGGTAGAGTATAAGCTGGGGCATAGTGGGAGACAAGGCCTGAAATGGATGCGGCCTTGTTATGAGAGACTTTAGTGCCGTGATCAAGTAGTTTGGGGAGTCATTAAAAGTTGCTGAAGGATCACTGCCAATGAAAATTGGTCTATGACCTGTATCCCACCTTGAAAATGGCGACTTAAGGGTAAATTAGGCTTTGAAAGTTTGTGTACCACCATTCAAGCAAGCCCCTTAGTGTTTCCAAAAAGGACTTTTCCCTTTTCTTTCTCACTTCTTCCTCATTACCTTTACTTACCCATTAATTGTAACTCATACAATTACCCTTGCTTCAGCTAAACCGGTTAGAATATTGAACTCATGAAATTGACAAAGTAGGTTTCATTTGTTTGACATCAGTTAAGACCTGGCACTGTTCAGTTGTTTTGGCTGCTAAGCCCTGTGGCTGAAGAGTAATATTGCAGTCCAGCTCCTTTAGACACTGTAAATATTTCCTCAGAAGTAGCAGGTGGAATGGCTGGGTAGTGAGAGCTACAAATGTGGAGTCAGAGGTTTTGAGGCCTAGACTGAGGAAGCAGGAAGGGTGAATGAAAGTGAGGAGGAGCCTCCAGAGATGGATAAATCCTACAAAAGCACCTGGCAGAACATTAAGGGCCTGGCCATTATCTTAATCCCTTATTTCTCCAAAAGTTTTGAATTGAAAACTAATTTGGAGACCCTCATCTCCCAACATGGAGTCCCATATCCGATTTGAAATTGAAGTCATTTGGAAAATAAGAATTAGGTTATAGAAATTTGTTTTATAGACAAATTAGCTAGACTGTTCTTATTGCCAAGTACTGATATTTATTTTTTCAACATCAATTTCTGTGTTGAGATTGTTGCCTTAATTTGAATTTATCAGATTTCTCAAGATTTTAGCCATTTTCTTTTAAAGCAAACTAATCCAGGGTGGAATTGTGTTTCTTTTTGCTAGGGTTATACAGTCTCTGAGCCACAGCTGCCGATAAAAAGTAGCATACACTCACAGGGTCACATTTTGGTATTACAACCTGGGGCAATCATTAAAAGTGTTAGATTGCATCATGAAGGCTGGTCCTAATTTGACCTGATAGTGGACAGCTATGTAAAGTGAATTGTGACAGTAACTGTTACAGCAGCTGGGCACAAAGAGATTATTGATCTTCTCACACAAGAATCATGAAAATTCTTTAGTGCTTTCCTCAAAGCCCACGAATCATTTGCATCTGTATGGCAGACATAACATTGCGTGTGAACTCCTTGACCTGCAGATTGGAGTATTCACTGAGAATCACACTTCATTCTGAGATGTTTAACCCCCTAGTTCCATTAGATGAGAAGTGTCATTCTCTAAGGAACCCCACCCCCACCCTTTCCCAATATACATACTTTCTAAAGCAGCCTTATATGTGTTATGGAGTCAGATAATCAGCATTTCAACATGACATGAAATAACAGCTGGTCAGCTGTCTACACCAGTCACCTTGGTTTTAGATGAGATTACGTTACCACATGGATTTGTTTATTGTGAACATAAGATACAGAAATGGTAGAAATCTGTAACACCCGTGTTTATTACCTGTTTGTCTTTATTTTAACAATTTGTGCTTCCCTTTGGACAAACCGTAAATTTTGTGGGCTGGAGGAATGAGGAGATGTGAGGAAAACAAATGAACGAACTAAGAGGTTTTATTAAATTTATCCTCAGAAATAAAAGGGCAAGGACTGTGAGGAATGCATAAGACTTTGAACAATTTCTGACTTTGTTAGTTATCTGTTACTCTCTCTTTTGTTTTTCTTACAGTGATTATCAGTAGAAACCTTTAAAAGTTAGACATCTTATGTCTTCATTTTAGGTAAGATAAGCAAGAAGCTGTTTTAGGGAAATAAAAGGAACTCCCAAAATAGAGTAGGTCGTAGTTTTTAAAAGCAAGCTGAATGCCTAGAAGCCCAGCAAGGAATGGGTCCCAGGCTAAGAAGTGCCCCTGGATTTAGGCCTGTCAGGAATTCTATTGATAAAATTCCTGTCTTGCATAGAAGAATGAACTAGATAACCTCAAAACTTTCTTCCAAATCTGATATTTTTCAGTTTCATCATATCTAGAAAAAATGGTAGAAATTGCTTCCATAAGAGATTTAAAGATAAATTCTGTAGTTTGGGTGAGGATTACAATATGGTAATTGCCAATATTTTTACATTTATGTCGTAATTGAAATTTCAGCAATAAGAATTCTTGGAATTAAAGTGGTGGTTTTCTTTTTTAATATTTAATCATTTTAATGGGGCTAGTTTACTTAAAATGGCATGTGACCTGGGTCATGTATACATGACACAAAAAAGACCCTTTAAATACCTGTTGGTTTATTTGGTGCTGTCTTATGGAAGGAATGAAGCAAAACAGTAAAAGTAGCTAGGAAGCACTGGTGTTGTAGGATTTTGCTGTCTCTATCATCCTTGCTCTTGAACTACAGATCTTTGGAGACTGTATTGGGTATTGGATTATATAAAATATGGGTTTGTGTTCAGCGAGTCAGCTTACTGAGTGAGATGTCCCCCCTCCATATGAGATCTTTCTCTATAAAAAAATGAGGCCTGAAATGTTGTACTGAATTGTCATGATTTTCACATATCTGGATCATATATGAGGTGGATACACAGGAAGTACTTGAAATCTCAGTCTTATTTGGTGCCAGAAATCTGTACATTAGTGTGATTAATAAAATGCCTATATCCCTAAGGTTACCATATGGGTCTAAAGAAAGGGCAAGCATAATTATAATAAGATGTCTATGACTGAACACCTTTAACTCATTAGATTTTTTTCCCCTGGATTCCTTCAACTTTTAGAAAAAGGTACAAACAGGAATGAAAAGGTTCAATGAAGAAAGCAGGGTATATCCTTGGATCAGGGCAGATTCAGAACAATCTCCTCACATTGCACATCAGTAACTAGAAATTAAAAATGGAAATTCAATATTATAATAGTAGTAGTTAATACTTATTGAACATCTACTGTGTGCCAGATGTTATGTTGAATGTTCTACATATATAATCTCATTTAATATTTTTAGCAGTCTTGTGAGTTAGGTACTCTTATTAACATCCTTTTGCAAATTGTGGCTCCGAAGATCCGGAAAATCCTCAGTCATCTACTTAATAAGTCAGGGAAATGGACTAATATATTATTCTGTACATTTATCAAATGCAAAACAAAAATAAGAAGTTTTTCTCATTAACCATCATTAATCGGAACCTCCTAATCCCTGAACATTCCTTTTCATCAGCATTTTACCATTCTGCAGTATAGTACTGAAATGACGGAGATGCATTTAGAATCTAATTATTTTAAGTAATGTTTATATAATCAGCATCAGAACTTTTAAGTTGTAGCATTAATTCTTGATTATCAGCTGTCAGGTCTTTGATTACATGGGTTAAAAGAATGAGTCATCTACCCCCATCCAATTAAGGATTAATTCATTTGGGTGCTCAAGGTATGGTGCTAGGCACCAAGAATACAATTATGGGAGGGAGGGAGAGAGGGAAGTTTCCTTTTTAGAAGAGCTTTCAAGTTTATAGGGGAAAAGTTTGTTTTAATTCACTTCGAATAATGTAATTCTCATAAATATGTATTTGTTTATCTTTGCCACAGCCTTAGTTGTGTTTTCACTCTCCGTTATACATTATGAAACCAAGACTAACAGAGACTACATGACTTGCCAAAAGCTATCACTTAGTAAAGGATAACCAGGATTTGAATCTCTGTCTGTCAGGATCTTTCCACTATGCCATTCTATCTTCCATGGAACTTGTTTTGATCAGTATATTGCAGAAATTCCAAGAAAAGATTTGGACTAGTATATTAATCATATTTGACTCTGAGACTAATTAGGTACAAGAAGAATCTTCATTTGTAAATGGAATAAATATCCAGTCTTCTTTTTAAATAGTCTTGGTCATGATCTCAATTTTTTTTAGTACATAGCAATTGATGTTTGTTTCTTTAGTTCTAGTCATTGTAGGGATTTAATAGAACATGTATATGATGCAGTGAACAGTTCACTGAAGATCCAGAAGCAAGTTTTATTCTTTCACTTAGTTACTCACATGATGTAAGGAAGAATGTTTGACAAGTCTCAGAAGACATTTAATGGAGGTGATCCAAGTGGAGTCTGATTGCTGAAAAACAGTACTTGTTATGTGGGCTGAAAACATTAACAAGAGGATACTCTTTATTATAAATAATAATTTATGTCATTTCTTTTTTTTTTTTTTTTTTTTTGAGATGGAGTTTCGCTCTTGTTGCCCAGGCTGGAGCACAATGGCGCGATCTCAGCTCACCGCAACCTCCGCCTACTGGGTGCAAGCGATTCTCCTGCCTCAGCCTCCCAAGTAGCTGGGATTACAGGCATGCGCCACCACGCCCAGCTCATTTTGTATTTTTAGTAGAGATGAGGTTTCTCCATGTTGGTCAGGCTGGTCTCGAACTCCCGACCTCAGGTGATCTGCCTGCCTCAGCCTCCCAAAGTGCTGGGATTACAGACGTGAGCCACCATGCCAGCTCATTAGAATCTTAGCATTCATTTTATTGAAACTTGATTGACCTTTAGCTGACTGGATTTCAAGTTGTTTTTTTTTTGTTTGTTTTTTGACAATTTATAACATTACCTCAAGAATTGTACAGCTATGGGCCATAGAAAATTTGGGAGTTAAAGCATGAGCTATGGGCTGGGCATGGTGGTTCACGCTTGTAATCCCAGCACTTTGGGAGGCCGAGGTGGGTGGATCACCTGAGGTAAGGAGTTTGAGACCAGCCTGGCCAACATGGCAAAACCTCGTCTGTACTAAAAATACAAAAATTAGCCATGCATGGTGGCACATGCCTGTAATCCCAGCTACTAGGGGGGCTGAGGCAGGATGATCGCTTGAACCCGGTAGGCAGAGGTTGCAGTGAGCCAAGATCGGCACACCACTACACTCCAGCAAGAGACCATCTCCAAAAAAAAAAAAAAAAAAAAGAAAGAGTTCGCTCTTTCAGGCCAACTTGATTTCCCCCTCTTTGATAGGATTAGAGAACCAGTGGAGAAAAGGCTTACAGGAGATGTCTTAACTTTGGGCTTTAAAAAAGCTTTTGATTTTACATTTCATGAAGTTTAATTGAAACACTTGAAATTCCAGGTGCTGCTGCCAGAGGAGTAAGAACTGTCTCTGCTTGCCCCTGATTGAACCGTGTAAGACTTGGAGAGTAGAAAATACCTTTCGCCATTTTATATGGTGCAGCAGTGACGAGTAAAGTGACCATGCTTCTAATATTATTTGAAGAGAACGAGATTAACGTTACCGAAATCTAGGTCATAACTCCCCATTGCTCCAGCTACTAAATAACCCCCTTGCAATTTCTATATATTTGTTTCCTTTTCTCATTTGCCATGGAGTTATGGTTTTCTGATTTTAGAGACCCCTGTATTACTGTCAGAAGTGACTTTGACACAGGGTAGTCTGATGATTATATCTGCATCAGTTCAACGTACCTTGTAATGAAAGAATGGTAAAATGTCAGGAGATAATCCAAGGAATGCAAAGCCAAGCTTTTTACAAGGAACAGTGGGTCCAACCATAGTCACATTTAATGAGGGTCCTATCTCCTTAAGGGAGGAAGTAGAAGACAGTTGCTAGCTTATGGCTAAAAATGTTAAGTTGCCACAGAAACAGGAGGGATCTTACAAATGACAGAGCCACAGTCTTATATTTTAATTCTGTACTTACCAAAAAGATCTGTAAAAATTACAGAAGGTCTTTAAGGAATTCACCTGTTTCTCCTACGCTCTTAAGATTTAAAAGGTTTTCCACTAGTGGCTCATATAATAAAATCTGGAGATGATCCCAGTCCTTAATGGAGTCTGGACTTTGGCTTTCTTTTTCTTCTTTAGGATTGAACCAGCTGCCCTTTGACCCTGCCAACAACAACGAGCCCCTGCAGTTTGGTAGTGCCAGTGGCCCTCTGGTCACAGAAGGCCTCATTGAGAATGGAGGGGAATCAAGCAAGAAAAGAAAGAGAACAAATACTCCTTCAGGTAAGCTAGGTGATAATGCACTGTCTTAAGCCAGTGCCAGAGTCAACATTTTCCCAGAGCCTAGTATGTGGCAGGTCACATACTATGCTAGGGTTTGTAGGAACTAAAGAAATGAGAAAGAGTCCCCTGTCCTCATGGAATTCATTATGGGATTGAAGGAGGGAAAAGCACATACACGAATAACTCTGATAATTAGATAGAGTATCATCAGTGCTGTGGCAAATGTGTAAAGGGCGAAAAACCGATGAGAGCATAAATGAGGAAGAGTTTAATTCTGCCTTAGGGATTATAGAATACTTCATCGCAGAAGTGCCATTTTTAGCTCATCCTTGAAGAATGGGTAGGCTTGAGACAAGAGATGAGTAAAGAGCATCGATTTAGGTAGAAAGAATTGCGTGAGTGAATGGTTTCACTATGCATTCGTCTTTGTATGTACATGTGGCAGGCCATCCTCACTTTTGCTTCTAATACAGATAACTGCATATATTTGCATCTGCCCACCTCTACCTGTGTTCCCCTCAATACCCACTATGCCTACATATGTTTTATGCCGTTATAATTCTCTTAGAACAGTTGGCAAACAGATTCTTCTAAACCCTCTATAACAGCCCAACTGAGCTTTTAGCCTCCCTTGCAATTTCTCCTACCCCAATCCCTCATGTCCCATTGGCCTATTCTCATCTTAATGTTTCTTTTCTTTTTTTTCCAAAAGGAGTGAGGAAACAATAGGGGAGCCAGATCTTAACTGATCATTTGATATTTTATAATTTTATCTCTTTGCATGGTTATTCATTTGGAAGTAGAATCTGTAGTATACAGAAACATCTGAGATTTGGGGATGGGCATAACAGACATGTTCATCATTTTTTCTTTGTTTTGTTTTTTATTATTACTTTTTACTTTCAGCTTATGAAATGGAGCATGTTTACAAACGTATCATTTCTGACTCTTAGATCATAGATCGCTGCTTATAAATAATTTGTTAAATATGAGTTTGGAAAATAAAAATACAATAAAGCATTAGTTATATGTAGCCCTCAAGAAATAAGTGATTCTTAGAGAGCTCTATTTTCTGGAGCATGGAAAGGCATGGTGTATAGCCAAGGAACTGGCCTGAGTTCTAATCCTGGTTTTATGTCTTTCTGTGGCCTGGAGTTATTTGCTTAACCTCTCTGAGTTTCACTTTCTTCAACTGTAAAGTAAAAGTGATACTAAAGCCTATGTCTTAGGATTTGTTATGACAGTTAGTCGAAATGATGTAGGTAAAGTGCTTAGCATGGTGTCTGCAAACAGTAATCACTTAATAAATGTTGCTATTTTATTAGCATTATTGTATGATATTATAAATTTCATGTTTTAAATCATCAATGTGTTTCACATTTTTAGGCTCAGCATTATGAGTATAAACCACATGTGTGTATGTGTATAAACTCATCTGTCTTTTAAAGACATGTATTCAATATAATTTAAACTTTGCTTGATCATTTAGGGGCATAATTCCAGTCATTAGTTATTGTACTGCACTCTAATACTTTTAAATTTTTAAGGATTTACTAAAGAATATAGGTTTTTTACCTCTACACTAAATTGTTCTATGCCACGGTGGTCTTTTAGTTATTATAGCCACGTTTTACATATGTCCTGTCTCCTTTCTGCAGCCTACAGTCACTTTTTATTCCTCTCAGTGTCCCTTCATGTAGCAGCCCTTTTTCTCCTTCTACTGAATTAAGAACAACAACAACAAAACCCAGCCAGCTCTCCAAGCTGATGTGCCAGATTAGTATAAGTAAAAGTTAAATCAGCTCTAAGTGGAACCTGCCACGGATAGAGTGCACAGGATTTAGAACATCAACTTTAAGACATGTCTTTTGGCTCTGAGACCTTTATGATCACCTACTAGTTTTTCCATTGTATTCATGTTAAGTGATGTGCGAGTTTAGGGTAATACCTCCTGAACTGCAGTTAACTCATGAGGGTGGGGAAAGGGAGTATGTATTAATCTGAATTGTGAATTAACTTTAAAGAATTGCAGTTTTATTTCTAATGAGCATATTCAGTGAGAGCAAAGTAACTTGCAGATATAGGATTTTAACAGTAGATTATGCTAATCTATAATTAGCAGAACAATTTGCATTCAAATAATGAATATGCTGAAGTTCTTAAAAAACGGTATGTTCTTTAAAATAGGTGAAATAAGCCCCTGGCAGGCTAAATTAGCTCCCTTGAAATCTTGTTCACACTATTTGCTTAGAGAACCTTTTCTTTGTTAGTAGGACAAAGGTAACTCCAACCCAGGTTAAATTACCACAAATTCCAAATTAACCTAGTCCAAATTAATGAGATTTTAGTATACAAGGAGTCTTTTATAATTGTTCAGCAGCAATCTTGTGATATTGTAAATAGGCAGATAGCTTTATAATATTATTTTCTTCCTCTGCAGTACTAGACAAAAGGAAGAGGGAAGATATTTCATGAGTAGCAACTTCCCTCTTCCTTTGTCATTATTCCCTGCAATGTAGCAAAGAGGAAAGCTAGGGTTGGAAGTTCCCACAGGAGCTACCAACCATTTCATTTCCAAGCTACATGTCCAGTCATTGCATCACTTGGCCCTGTAGCTCCACTGAGTCAAAGCCATCTCTCTCCTTCTCCATCCCTGCAGATGAGGGAGGGATATTCGCTTGCAGATCCAGTTCCACACTACACATACTTTTTTCCTTCCTTTCCCATCCCTCCTACCTTTCCCATTTTCTACAAACTTCCTCTTTCCTTTTGTACTAAAACTGATTTCTTAAAGGCCACCTGTGACCTTCAGATTGTCAAAGTCAGTGGACTTTTGGCAGGTCACAGCCACCTTGAACTCTTTGTTTCATTTGATGCTATTAACAGTGCCCTCTTCTTTGTATTTTCTCTACTTTTGCTTTTCTTGGTAATATACTTTGCAGATTCTTCTTCCTTTACTGTCACCTTCAAGCCTTCTTTCTCATTTTCTTCATCCCTTGACTGTGAGTATACTATTACCCACATTTCTAGATGAAGAAATAAAGGATAAACTTACCCAAAGTTGAATGTCTAGCAAGTGGTTTACCAGGCCTCTAACTCCAAAGTCTATTTCTAACTACTATCCTGAAGTTACTGTGTCTAAAGTTATTAGGAATCTAGAACCACTACTAAAATGTATGTTAAACATTGGTGCAGACTAGGGAAAGCTGTGTTTGTGTGAAAATAATTAGGTAAGAATAAGAGGAGCAGGCCTTGGATATGATAATCTTGAGGATCCCTTCAAACTCAGATCTCATGGTTCCTCTTTTCAGCTTTCTATTTTGTGCTACTCCCCAAAACAAGTCTTCTATTTCAGCCCCATTGATCCACTACCTTTCTCTGAAGACTCTGTGCTTACCTACCTCACCACCATGCTCATACCATTCATTTCCCTTTCCCAGCATGCTCCCCTTCTTCTTTCACTTGTCAAAGTCTTATCCAACTGTCAGTGCCTACCTAGTACAAGTCCTACCCTCTGTAAGAAGCCTTCTGGATCATCTTAATTAGAAATGTTCTCTTGTACCTCTGAAATATATTGGTCATTAAACTCATATCAATCACTTGACACTGATTGTGGACCACCTTGAACTATTGTGTATGAGTTTGTGTGTGTGTGTCTATATATATAGATATGTATGTGTGTGTGCATGTATGTGTGTGTGTGTATATATATATATATAAAATGTTTTAGCTTTTCAACTCAGTTATAACTCCTCTGTTGGAAGGGCCCCAACTCTCTTAGCAGAGACATGGTGTCTTACACAAAATAGATGCTCAGGAAATATTTGTTGCTTGATCACATATTTGATTGAATAATTGCTTTCTCTATGCCTTTATAGTCCCTATTATTTTCTTGTCATTTTCAAGGTAGAGCTTTGCACGAAACTGTGCCTTTGTATCTGAATTTGACCAACTGACAGCTTCACTTGTCCCTAAAGGCTCCTCAGACATTTGTGAGATTACACACTTAGAGCAGGCACAAATCAAATCTGGGTGCTTGTGGGGAAAAAAAAAAAAACCTGACCCTAATGGAATCCTTGCCTTATTACAGCTGAGATTTCTTAAGTGCCCAAGGGAAACTGATAGGTAGAGTTTAAGTGTCCTGCCTCAACTATGAAGTAGACCAGTAATCAGGATTAGACATTACTGCCATATTTGACCACATAATCTTTCTTTGTGGATCTGGTTGCTTTGTAGCTTTTATAAAAGATGAGCTCAGAATTCTTCAAAGTGTGTTTCCTCTTAAATTTTACCTTTTCCCCATGGAAATGTTTCCTTGGTGATGCTATAGTTGTACAAATTGTCTAAGATGGCAGCAAATCCATTTATTCAGATGGTACTCTATAACAAAAGAGTAGAAGATTGTTAAACCCATGTAAAATCACAATGCCAAGTTCTTTTCCCAAAGTTGCCAACTGCCTCCTGGTTTGAGAGCCATCTGGATTTGTAGAAGCAGAAATACCAACTCTTTCATGAAATACTTCCACTAAAGTAGAAAAAACCATGAGTCAACAAGGCCAACTGGATGATGACTAAAATCAAATGCATTGTTTTAAGCAACATCATGGTACAATAATATTCAAAGAAGGTGTCAGCTCTCTGAAAGAGTGGGAAACTACCCAGGAATAATTACGATACCAAAGTAAGCATCTAGGTTTGGGCAGAGTCCTATTTCCATTGTCTTTTCTCTATAAGCCTGTGTTGAAAGATAGATTTATGCTTAAATATGCCATGCCAAGTACTAAGTAGTACTGCCGAAGTTCATGTGAATAATGAATGACAGTATGAAAAGAGGGATCTTCAGTCAGTTTTCATTTGCAATAATGATTTAATCACAAAATTCAAGATCTCCAGAAAGACGCTTCAAAATCAATAATAATTTGTATTTGTATGGTGATTATTTCTTTCTCTTAATGTATTCTCATAGTCATTGCATTTTACACATGAGGTGCTAATCACTAGAGAGAAGAAATAACTTTGTCTAAGGTAGACTAGCATCACCAGGAGTGTTATAATTAGATAAGGACCTCCGGAGAGTATCCAGTCTTGATCATAGACCTCCCAACTCCATTCTCAGCTTTCCTTTAGAAATTCTAGAAATCAAAATGATACTTGACAATATAAAGACAGTGAACAATTACAGCACTACAAGGCTAGATTAATAGGATAAAGTGGGCCTGTAGAGCAGCAAGAAGAAATTTGGTCAGCCATAAAGAAGAACTATTATCAGAATGGGTTATCAGAAAACTTGTTCAGGCTCACTTGGAAGAGAAATATAAAAAGGAGATGAACACTCATCTGCTTGAGAGTACTTTTGATTCCTTTCTTACCTGATAGGAGGGCTACGAACCAGGAAACTTTTCAGTGACACTTACAGCCTTTTGATTTACCTCAGACTCACAGGGCTGAGACTTTTTATTTCATGTGTACTTTGAAGTCCACAAATAAAAGCATTGATTGTTTTTAAAGAAAGAAAATGCCACCATTTTATATCTTGGTGTGTGGTATTTCTAGCATGTCAGCTGAATTATTATATTGCCAAAGGCAAGAAGAGCCTATTGTTCCCTCAGATATAATTAAAATAAGAAAAAGGGTAGACTAATGGCCCTACTCAGTTTCTTTAGTCCTTTGGACATTTTTATCTGATCACAGTTTCAAGAAATAAAGCCATTATCTTGAAAACTGGAGGATCAAAAAAGTAAGCCTACTTGCTTTCTCAGGTCTGATAGAAGAAATCCAGTGTGAAGTTTTCATTTTCAAGGACTGTCCAGGGGAGGGCAGACAGGGTGGCACAAAAGAGGCAGGATAGACAAATGGAAATACATCTCTCTTAAGTTGCCCTAACCATTGAAATAGCTCTGGAATGATTTTGTGACTTTATTGTACTTAAGTCATTAGGAATTCTCTCAGCAGACATGAAGTGTAAGTGGCCTGATATGTTGGTAATATAGAGGCTAGTGGTAGATGTTTAAGTCTAGTATTTTAGAGTTGGAGACAACCTCAACTAACTCCATCATTTTTTTTTTTTTTTTTTTTTTGAGAGAGGGTCTCACTCAGTCACCCAGGCTGGAGTGTAGTGGCCCTATCACAGCTCACCTCCCAAGACTCAGGTGATTCTCTTGCCTCAGTCCCCCAAGTAGCTGGGACTACAAATGTGTGCCACCACACCTGGATAATTTTGGTATTTTTAATAGAGACAGGGTTTCTCCATGTTGCCCAGGCTGGTCTTGAACTCCTGGGCTCAAAGGATCCACCTGCCCCAGCCTCCCAAAGTGCTGGGATTATAGGCATGAGCCACCATGCCTAGCCAAACTCCATCATTTTTATAAATGAAGAAACTGAGACCCAGAGATGGGATTTGTGTAAGGTCACCTGGCTAATTCATGGCAGAATGAGAACTAGTTATTACCAGACCCATATAATCATTTGAAATTGGCTAGGACTGTGGCATGTAATTGATTCATTTTTACTGTGAAAGTGTATTTGTAACCTGGAAATGCTAACTTCCCTCATGCTAATAGTATTACATGATTTGTCACAAGCTCACCTGATGGTATGGGAGGCCCCATATCTGTTTTGGCTGTTGCACAGGTGAAGGCACTTTGTTCTCAAGACAGAAAAGAGTTTGAGACTGGGAAGTACCTATGAAGGTATTGCTTCTTTAGAGCAGATCTCGGGCAACTCAGCAAATTACAGAAGAATCTTTTTGTGACACCTGATTACTTGTTAAGGGACAGTTTGTGTCCACCATCCCAGCCTACCCTTAGTAAGGCCACTCCATTCAAGCAGGAAAGCATTTTATACTTATGTTTTGTTTGTGGTTGTGTTAGGCCATCCTTTCTTCATTGCTATAAAGAAATACCTGAGACTGGGTAATTTATAAAGAAAAGAGGTTTAATTGTCTCACGGTTCGGCAGACTTTATAGGAAGCATGGTGTTGGCGTCTACTCAGCTTCTGGGGAGGCCTTAGGAAGCTTTTACTCATGGCAGAACTCAAAGGGGAAGCAGGCATGTCACATGGTGAAAGCAGGAGCAAGAGAAAGAATGGAGGGAGAGATGCCACACTTTACAACAACCAGATCTCAAAAGAACTCACTATCACAAGGACAGCATGAAGCCATGGGGGATCTTCCCCCGTGACCCAAACACCTCTCACCAGGCCCCACCTCCAACATTGGGGATTATAATTCAACATGAGATTTGGGCAGGAACAAATACCTAAACTATATCAGTGATTTAAACTTTGTTGTATAACTTCGTCTAGAGAATCTCTTTCAATTTCTTGATTATTGGGCAAAGATTTGTCTGGGAAAAAAAAATCAGTTTTAGGTGAGTAAAACTGAATTTCAGAGTAAGAGGATTCTTGCATTTTGAGAGGTTGTTTTCATCTCTTCTTAGCTTAGTAAAGTGCAGAAAGCAAATGTCATTTTTGTCCTTGGGACCTGTAAGGTCCTCCCCAGCCTTGATAAGGGAAAGGAGCACACTCAGACATGTAGTGAAAACTATATTGAAGTCTGTGCTTTTTAGTACTGAATTTGACAGTTATTATTAGACTTTTGGCCTTAGGTAAACCATAGAAGCCATTTCTAAGCCTCAGTTTCCAAATTTGTTTAATGGAGAAAGCGACTTAAAAGCAGTCAGATAATACTTTTATGGTTACTGCTCTGCTTGTTATGGTGTAAGAGCATGAAATAACCACACTGGTTTTCTTTTTCCAGTTCTGAATCAAACTGAGAAAAAAAAAACACACACACACACACACACACACACACAAAACACCTCAGGAGGAACAAAATATGGCATCGACTTTATTATAGATAAAACTATGTTGAAGAACATGGCTTATAGGCCTAATGAGACTTCCTACAACTTCTAGCTTCAAATGTATTCCTTGATACTCACCTGTGGAGATGACTGAGCCTTCAGAACAGACCATTTACCGTCCCAGCGCCCTTGAGAATGATGGCTTGTGTCACACTTCAGTGGAAGCTAGAAATGAAGAGCAAAATGGGCCTGTAGGTCTACCTCTAGAAGATGGTGCCTGTGCCCTGACTAAGCTCTACTCACTCTATAAAAGAAAGAGAGTCATTCCAGTTGGAGGGCATTTAGACCTGAGAGCTAGAATGCACAGGATAGGCCATGAATAAGTACTTATTTTTATTTTTATTATAATATTAGTTTTTTGGGGTTTTTTGTTTTTGTTTTTGTTTTTGTTTTTTTTTGAGACAAGGTCTCCCTCTGTCACCCAGGCTGGAGCAGTGGTGCTGTCTCGGGTCACTGCAGCCTCAAACTTCAGGTCTCAAGCAATCTTCCCGCCCCAGCCCTCCAAAGTAGCTGGGACTACAGGCCATGCCTCTATTCTGGCTAGTTTTTGTGTTTTTTTGTAGAGACGGGGTTTCACCAGGTTGCCCAGCCTGGTCTGGAACTCCTAGGCTCAAGCCATCCACGTTCCTTGTCCTCCCAAAGTGCTGGGATTACAGGCGTGATAATCAGATAAGTCGATCTTGCTCCTGTGCCAAAGAACAAGCAGGGGTGAAAGCCCAGAGAAGTTTTTATGATACTCTCTGTCCCCTTTCACAAACACAATGGAAATTTCTTCTTCCCCACAGAATGGCGACAAGTGGGGACAAGAACCAAACCCCTACAGCCCCCAATGTCGCTGTTTAAGATTAGCATGACTTTGATTTTTCAAAGTCTTTTCCTTAGGATTTTTTTATACCATGGGAAACCGGCAATGACAGTCCATTGTGTGGTATAGGTAAATAGGGTTGTTCTAGTACACATGTGTTACATTTATATTTTTACTTCTTCATGTACAAAATTGAGACAAATTCCAAGTGGAATCAAACTCATATCCTCTATTGTAGCCTTGAAGTGGTACCTTACAATGAAGAGATTTCATTTTTATAAATTTGAAACACAGAATACTTCTGCTGCCATTTCAGCACTGTCAGTTACATGTGGTTGCAAACTCTACAAGCTTTCCCTTCTCTTCCACAACACCAAAGTATAACAATTAAAATACTGTTTTACTATTACTACTAATAGCTAATACCTATGGAACACCTACTGTGTGCCTGACACTATGTATTTCAAATATATTATTTGATTTTCACAGCAACCCTATGAGGTAAGTACAGTTATTATCCTCACTTTACAGATAAGGAAACAAACACAGAGACTAATTTGTCCAAATAGTAATGTGTCCCAATAGTAAGTAGAGGAGATGAGATTCAAACCCAGGCAATATAGGTCCAAAATCAGTGTCTGGAATCAATTAAATCAAAATGAAAATGGGGCCAGGTGTCTATGTTATTTAAGAGCACCCCAGATGATTCCAATATGCAACCATGCTTGAGAAGCAGTGCAGCTAATTATACTGTATCAAAGGAACTATTATACATGTACCTAGGCCACTGTCATTCAGAATGCTGGACATTTGTAGTATTCTGTGACACAGTGTGTCCAGAGTCCTCTATTAGGAACTGAAATGACAGACGTGACAGTAACAGAGTAGACCAAAAGGTAGTAAAGTGGTTGTGTAAATGTTGACTTCTCTAGGTATCTCAGCACAGAAAGAAGAGACCACCTAATTTGCAATTTTCTCTTTCTCTGCTTTCTCTACTCTATTTCCTGTTGTCCATTGATTATCTACTGAAATAAAAATCCATAATGATGAAATTCCCTATTTTTGTGTGCTAAGGGGACAGTCTTGATTTTTTTCTAATCTTCCATATCCTCCATAATGTGAGCTATTCAATTTAAGTCTTGTAGATTGTAGCATTTCACATTGAGCAATTGCTTGTGTAATATAATTAATTTTAAAATATTTTGCTTATTCTACATTTGAATTTTAAGCAAAAGTATCTTTAGTGTTCAAGCTGTTTTGTAGAATATGGTGAGAGGTGATGAAAGTGGTACACAAAACCATTAGAGCGATACTCAACTGCAGAAACAGAGTGTACTAATTTTGGAGAGGGGGCAGGTTTCAGCAGGTGGCATTCCCTATCTCCAGCCACATTCTTCTGCATATTTGATTCAATAGCAACTATAACAGCAGCAGTAGCTTTTATTAAATATTGATTGTATGCCAACTGCTATGACCAAGTGCTTTACATGTATAAACTCAAGAAAACTTCCCAAGAAATCTATAAGATAGACACCATTCCCCCCTTGTTTACAGATTTTTTAAAACCTGAGGCTTGGAAAACATAGGAAATTTTTCCAGGCGACAACTAATAAATAGTATAACTAGATTTGAAAGAGGGAGGCAGAGTAACAGTTGTTAAGAGCACGTGTTCAGAATCCTGGCTCTGACTTTAGGCAAGTTATTGCAGCTCTTGGAGCCTGGTTTCCTTACCTACAAAATAGAGATAATAATACCAAGTGTACAGGGTTATTTTAGGATTCAGTGAGAAAACGAATAAATAGTGCTTAGTGCCTGGTTTTCTTTTATTCAGTGAATATTTATTTAGTCTTAATAAGTGTGAGGCATAGTGGTAGGCATTAAGTTACCAGAATAAACTGTGAATAAGACAGATTCCAATTCTGGCCTTGAGATGCTAACAGTCTAGTAAAGAAGACAGTCATTAAGCAAATAACTACACAAACAATTATTTGCAATTATGCTGAATGCTGTGAAAGAGTGACAGGTCATAGTGAACACTCAGTAAATAAGAGCAAATATTTACTGAGTGTCTTTTACGTATTAGGCACTATGCCAGGTAGAAGATTGAGTGCAAGTGCACAATTGGGATGAAGAGTGGAGGCATTTTCATGAAATTTTATGTGAAATTAGAGTGCAGCTAAAGAAGCCATCTGCTTTCTTCTGGTCAGTCAAGGAAGCTTTGTGGGGAGGAGGTAAAACGTAAAAGATGCTTGGTGTAGTTTATTGGAAAGATAAGAGATCAAGTTGAAAACATCCCATCTTTGCCCAAGATTAGTTCCTGGAGACTGTGTAAATCTTGTAATGTGAGAGGCATTCCCAGCATGAGTGGCCTTTGTATCTGGCAAGAGGCTTGTGTGACAAACCACAGAGACCAGGCTTTTTCTCTGAGATGAACACTAAGTGCTGAATTTGCTTCAGAACTTGACATAAAGTCTGAGCAGGCAACAAGTCATAACTACATACTGTTTTCAGATGCTGATTCACATATCACCTCATACAAATACAGTGGTTCTGCTGGCAAGCTATTTTCTAATCTGGCCTTATTTATTCCCCTCCATAATTACCCTGATCTAGGATGAACAGCCTGAGAAACATTGACTAATGCATCCTAAATTACGTCAGCAAGGCAACCACAAGCTTTCAGCTTCTCTTGATTTTGTGCCAGGTCTCTGTTAAGCAGTTCTTACCACATTAGGTGTGTGCAGAGAGGACTACAGATCTTCCAGGCTGGAACTTGCCATTAATTAAGACTGTCGTCCTTTGCTACAAAGCACCACACTCTCAGTGGCATAACCTACAAAGAGGGAGATGCCTTTCACTTTTTGCCCTCCTGTCAAATAGCCAGTCAGTCGATTAGAAAGCTTTGTCTTGCAGCTCAGACTGCCCAGAAGTATTTTCTGCCTTGATTGGAGCAAGTGAAGAAGTGGTAGCTAAGGAACTTTACTCTGCCTTCCTTCTGGGCCCCTAACTGATGTTTACTGTGACTTAGGACTTGGCACACCAGTAAGTGAAAGTCTTTTCATCATAACTCTATGAAGAAGGTCCTATTAGTACCCTCATCTTACATATGAGGTAAGTAAGATTCAGAGGCTCACTGGATTGCACAAGATTAGACAGCCAGTAAGCTCTTCAAATGCAGGTTTTTAAATGACAGTGAGACCTGTGTACTTTGCATTGTGCCCCACTGCTTTCTAAGGTTTCTGAAGAAGGAAGTGATTTGATCTGAGCTAGACTTTCAGAAGATACTCTAACCAAAGAGTTATCATGGATTATAAAAAGGCAAAACTAGAACTGGGGAGACCAGGTTGGAGACTTTTGAAATAGCCCAGGGAAGTGATATATGGGCCTGAGTCAGTGTTATGGAAATAGGGATGGAGAAGAGGGGATAGATCCAAAAAACTTACTGGTAGTTTATCATTCGGAACTAATAGGGCTTGAAGAGTTGTGGAGTCAGGAAACAAAAACAAACTATATTAAAATCATCTGGCCCACTTACCTATGTAGAATATAATTATGCCCACTTTTACAGGTGAGTCATCTCAACTGTGATTCAGCCTAAATGACTTGTTCAAGGTCCCAAGCTAGTTTAGGCCAAAAGGAGCTGGAACTCAGAACTCCTTCCTAGTATAATCGTCTTTCCACTAAACCATGGGATCTCCCAAATCTGTGTTTTGTTTGTTATTTTAAGATGTTATTATTGAAGTACATAAAAGTACACAAATTATATATGTACACCAACGAACTTTCACAAACAGCATACTCGTGTAACAGTCACCTGAAAGATGGCACAGAGATTTCTGGCACCTCAGAAGACTCCTGTGCCCTTTTCCAGTCACTTCCCCACAAAGATAATCTCTACACTTACTTTCTCTGCCTCTTTTTAATAACTGCCTGCTGGGCCATATGAGATTGGGAAATTTACTATTGAGATCCTCCCGTTGATGGATACTTAAGTTATTCCTGTCTTTTGGCTGCCACCACAAACAGTGCTGCAATGAACAGCCATGATCGTGCTGCTTTGTACACGTGAACAAGTATTACTCTAAAATAGACTCCAAGAAGTAAGTTTGCTAGGTTGAAGGGTTAAGGGACTTCTGCATTTTGATGACTAATACTACCACGGTGGCTTCTGCAAAGGCTTCACTAAGTCAGAATCTCAACCCTGGTATTTGAGTGATTTCCTGTCTTCTTGCCAGTGCATATCATTGATCCTATGAATTTTTGCCAATTTGACAGGTCAGGAATGATAGCTCCTTACTGCTTTATTTGCATTTTTGTGATGAATAGTAAATTTGAGCATAGTTTTCAAATGTTTACTAGTCCTTTGTGTTTCTTTTATCAATCATTTGTGATATCCTTTGCCCATTTTTCTTTTTTTTAAATTATGGACTTGTAAGTGTTCTTTTTATGTCATGGAAATTAATGCTTTCTCTGTTAAATGTGTTATAAATGTTTTCTCATGTATTTTAACACTGTTTATGCTGTGTACTTTCACATTGTCTGTTTTATAAAGTTACTTCCCTTTTGTAGATTCTCTAGTCATTCCTTTAAGCATGGAAATTCACACTTTCTGGAGTTTTCAGAGCAGCCCCAGTGTCACATGTTCTATCCCATTGCCCCTAAAAGTACAAGTGCATATGTCAAATTACGTTTTCCTAATTCTGTAATTAGAAAATTTAGCCATCCCACCTACAGTGGTTGGCAGTAAAGCTCTTGGTCTGTTTTCTAGACAGGCTCCAGGTGCTCTTTGAGGGAAAAATAGGGTAGCAGAACACACCTGTCTTAGAGCTGTGGAATCTGGTATGTGCTAAAGGGAGTGTGAATATGGTAACTCTGGTCATTCTAACATCGTATCCCCAGCTGTCTTTTGCTGTGACATTCAGACAGCTTAGGCACGTTGGAATGTGTGGTTACCACTTGAAAGTGTTTGATTACACAGAATGAGCTCTGGAAGAGTTCTGTCTCATGTCTATAAAGGGAAATGGAACGTCGTCTTCTTTTGGCACATGGAAAACATCTTAAATTTCTATCCATATTATTTAGGACTATAAAAATTAGTCATCTCTAAGAAATAAAAAATTTGCTAATCACATTTTAAAAAATGCTCTCAGGACAATATTTAGCCTATTTATGCAACCCATTTGGAAGCATTCTCAACAGTAGACAATTGCAAACATAATGTGCTAATATGTTTACTCGGCAAACATGTATTGGATGCCTACTGTGTGTCAGCTGATGTTGGATGGAAGGGTAGATGAATATGCTAATTTCTAGCAGACACTGAGACTTGAGTAAGACCTAGCTCCAGTCTTCAGAATGCATACATTTGGTAACTAGAAATTATTTCCTTCCACTGATGAAAAACGCTTTCCTAGGAATTCTAAAGGGACCACATTTGTTAGTTTTTAGTTAGAATTACTGAGTTTACATGAAAGTAATAAAACTGAATTTACTCTCATTTAATCAGTACCACTGCCTGTTTCCTGCATTTTCCCCTCAGGAGCCCCATTATTATACTCTGATTTTAGGAAAAGCCAATGTGGGCATTCAAGTAAGCAAAAAAGATACCTTGTCCCTTTCCAAAATTTTCCTTGTCCAAATGTTAGTGACATCTTTAGGTTATGTAAATGGAATTGATCTTGGTTTGGATTGATGGATATTTAGATGGTAAAAATAAGAAAACACTGTGAGATGGGGGCTTAAGCCTGCTTAAGCCTTAATTGTCCTAAGAAGGAATGACACATTTTTCCTGAGAAATGTTCTGGGGTGATAATTGGCTTCCTGTTGCAGGCTGAACATGACTTGAGAAGAAAATACTTCCCCTAGATTATGAAACAGGCAGCATTGGTATTGTATGTCTAAAATTAATTCAGTAAACATTTGCTCCAATAATTAGGCTCCATAGAGCATCATGTGGAGGGTGTATTTTCCTTTATGTGCAATTTAAAACTTTCTTAAGAGTAAGTCAGCTTAAAAAAAAAGACTGCGAATCTTAGACTGATCATCTTCTTCCCCTTTCTACCCTACCCTGTCACTCCCATCCAAACTATATTTGAGAACATTCTAAAGAATCAGGCCTTGAAGGATAGCTCTATAATTTAGAATTCTATCACTCTGTTCTCTGCCCTCGAGTGCACACATACTCACATAATTTCTCACAATTGTTCTTTGAAAGGATCAGGCTGCTTTTGCATCCAAGAGAGCCCCCGAGTTATTTTTGCAAGTTGGTGGGCAGCCCAGTAATTTTATCCCCTTCCCTGCCTGTGGAGCAGGTGCTCAAGTCTTTCAGTTTTCTGTGGCCACTCATGGTTAGTTTTCCTCCAGGACAAGAATTTGTAGCCCTGTGTACCTCCAGGAAGGCCAAGCAATCCTCATATACAAGTCTACTGTTAGACTGAAAGCTTAGTTGGGAATCAGAAAAGAATCAGATCATGTGGCAAGGTTCTGGAGCAGGCTGGGGTGGTTGGGAAGAGGGGGCACTTAGAGATCATTTTGTTCAGTGATTCTCAACCAACATGCCTAAGGGGTGCATTCACATTTGTATTTATCTGACACTATAGCAGTGATCCTTGTGAGAGGGTGATAGCTGCTAGAAGCAGGTATTCCTTTTGGAGCAGCTAATAAAAAACATTTACAGGGAGAAGGGCATATGTATAGTTTTAGAAAACTGCCTCCCAGGCAGTTTTAATTGAATTAAGTTTCCAAACATACAGCAGTTCAGTAGCAGAACTATGCCTTGATTCTGTATCTTCAGACTCCCTATCCTCTCTTCTTTTCCATTACATTCTGCTATAGGAAAAAGAAAAGAGAAAGGAAGTAACACAACATGGTAGAAAAAAAGAGAAAAGAAAGTAACTGCCTGTTATGACCTGCCTGCCTCCTCCACTGTCACTTAGTCCTTTAAAAGTGTCAAATAGCCTGAACCCTTACTTCAAATCCCAGCTACCCTGTCTCCCTTGAGCCCAGTTACAGCAACATTGGACTCCTTGCTAAAACATGCCCTGTGCTTTCAATCCATTCCCTCTACCTGAAATATCCTCCTCCTCTTAACCAGGCAAAATCCAGTATGCTCCCCCAAATGAAAATGTTTTACCACTGTGTGGGTTACTTTATGCAAAGATATCTGTAAGTAGTAACTTTTGGCTAAACAAGTATGCAGTGCACTTCCACAATTTTCATCTTATTTGAAGGAAAAACATTGTCAAGGCCAGGCTCCAAACATGGTGACTTCTACCATTAAGGCTACCCAGATCTCCCAGTCTGAATTAAATTCTCCTGTGTTCAAATTAGCATTTTTCTCTTATAGCACTTACTATTTCTTGTTGTGTATTATAGGAATTTATATGCACATGTAGATTCTGCTAGCTTGTAAGTTCATGAAGTCAAGGATCATGTCTTACTCATCTTTGCATCTCTTCTATCAGTACTCATCACAGTGCTACATGCATAGTAGGTACCCAGTACATGCATTGAGTGAATGAGTACATTTTTCCTACTTTCATAGGATTTTTTTTAACTCAACATATTTTCTGTGATATTGTCCATATTCCAATGACAGAAGCATTATCATATTTATTCATTTATACATTCATTCATTCCGCAAATACTTATCATATGCCTACTCCGTGCTGGGTACTGTTTTAGTTGATAGGTATACAGTAGTAAATAAAACAATATATGTTCCTGCCCTCATGTAGCATTTAGTGAATGGGACAGATAATATACAGATATGTAAGTTCTGGTACTTAATTACCTCAAAAAGAAATAATAATAAAGCAGGTTAAGGGTACACAAAATGAACAAGGGCTACAATTTTGTCTTTCCTTTACGACACTATCCTTGACCCTACCTCACCCCACCCAGTAACTAATACAGAGCAAAACATATAGTTTACTGCCTGTGATATTTACTGACTTTTGCAACATTCTTATGAAATAGTAGAGTAAGAGCCAGTATTGATCGTGGCTTGAAAGCTTGGGCTCTAGAAACTTTGGCTTAGAGCTGACATCCATAGATTAGTTTGTGATCTTACCAGTAATTAGTGTCTCTAAGCTTTCATTTTCTAAATCTGTGAAATGGAGAAAATAGCAGCTACCTCATAAGGTGATTTTGCAGATTACATGAAATAATGTCAAATTACTTATTGTGAAGACTACATGAAATAATGAATGTAAAATTCTTCAGAATATAATAACCCAGAAATAGACCCATGTACATATGGAGGTCTGATATATGACAGAGGTAGTGTGTCATATCAGTGGGAAATGTGGAGACTGTTTGACAAATGGAGCTGGAAAAATGGTTATCCAATGAAGAAAGATGAAAATAAAACCTACCTCCCACCATATATAGAAGATCAATTACAAGAATATACATTTCAAAAACTGAATTCCAAAACTTTTGATAGAAAATATCATAGACTATCTTCCTTACCTTGAAATAGTTAAAGATATGTTAAGGCACAAAAAGAATCGACTATAAAATAAAAGACTGATACATCTAACTGTATTAAAATTTAAAACTTTTTTCATCAAAATACACCTTAGAGAATGAGAAAAGACAAGTTACAAACAAAGAAAATAAAATACAACTGGCAAAGAAATAATATCAAGAATACATAAAGAAGTTGGAAAAATTATTAAGAAAACATAAGCAATCCCATAGAAAAAATGGACAAAGGACATGAACAGACATTTCAGAAAATTGTACACACATTTGGCCAGTTAACTTGTTGAGAGATAAAACATCATTATGAATCAGGAAAATGCAAATCAAATCACAGTAAGATATCTTTTATACCCAGTTGGTTGACAAAAAATAAAAAGTGACAATACCAAGCAGTCTTTCTAAATTGGGGTTCCTGGAAAGAACAAAGTACTAATGCCTTAACACATCTGTTGCATATAAAGAATTGATTTCTCTCTTATGTAACTAGATTGATACTAGATATATACCATCTGTTAGAGAATTGAGAATATAGATAGTCACTCAAATAATTTTCTATGTTCTGTGGTTCAGATGAGGAACCCATGCTAAGAAAGGAAAGTGTTAGACATATAAAATTCTTCAAAATGTAATAAAAAAACCAGAAATGTAGAAGCACATGATTTCTTACGTGTTATTTGTAGGAATATATACAAATTGCTGCAAGCAATTTTGGCATTATCTCTAAAAGTTGAACATGCATATACCCTGTGACCCCAAAATTGTACTCTTAGGTAAATACTCAAGAGAATCTTTTATTCATTCATAGATAACAGGAGACACATGCAAGCATATTTAAAGCAGCACAGTTCACAATACAAAAATCTGGAAACAATCTAAATTCTCATCAGCATTAATAATAGATTAATAAAATGTGATATATTCATGCAGTGGCATATTATACAGCATTCAGAACAAATGAACTACAGCCACACACAAAATATGGATTAATCTTAGCAATATAAAATTAGATGAAAAAGGAAGGCCTAAAAGATTACATAGAGCATGTTATTTTTTTATGAAGTTAAAAATTAAATTAAAACATATAATTTTGAGATTGCATATAGGTATAATAAAACTATATAAAAAGAAAAGCAAGTGGATAATGAACACAGGATTTAGGAGATGGTTACCTTGGCTAGGAGGAGGGAGGGAGGTAGGATGGGGATAAAGAACTCTTATATTTAGTTGTAGATTATTATCAAGATCTTAGCTTTTATTTTGGGTTGTAGGTTTACAGGTGCTTATTACATTACTTAAAATAACTGGCTAAATAACTAGAGGACCACTACTGAGAGTGTGTCATGAACCGAGTGTCATGATTGGTCCAATTAATGTACCTGAGACCCTATAATAAATACATAAATCATAAAGTATGTAGCCCAATGCTTTTAATATAAAATAAGGCTGGGTAAATGACAGTTGTCATTGCTAGCATTACTTATTCCTCCTACTCCTCATTTTTCTTTCTGTCAAGCAATCATTGTCTTCCTGTTGTGTCTGAGAATTAATAATTTTGATAAATATTAATTTGCATGAGATCACCCCAAATGACTAAGCAAACTAGTTTAAAATTTAATAATTACTGAAATTTCAACCTTTTGTAAATCCATTAAACATCTTTCATTAAATTGTACTTTTTTGTTAATTATGAAATTACTCTATAGATGTACTTTTAGGATGTTACCAACAACAAAAGCTTTAAGCTCTGCATATTATGACTTTGGTACTCAAAATCATAATAGTATGTTAATCTAATAGTGGCAGATGGAACTGAATTAGGGCAATGTGCTAGAAGACTAAGGTGCATGATGAATCAGTGGTTAGAGAAAAAATTGTGCTCCTAGCCTGGATCTGTAAGTCTGTTAGCTGTGATTGATTGATGGATCGATTGATAGGACCTTACCTAGTACCTTTTCTTCATTCTTTGCTACAGACACTCTTCTTTTCTCACCATCAAAAAACAAACAAACAAACAAAAAACTGTACTATACCTTTTTAGGAAACAAGTTTTTAGTGTCTCGATGGAGAAAAAATGACTTGGAGCTGGTTATAGTATTTCAGTGTTCTTTTGTGGTTGGAGATTCAATGCGTAATGGGAAAAAAATGTAAAAGACTAGCAGAAGATGAAATCATATGAAGAAATTAGACTATATTTGTCCCTTTAACCATGGGCATCTTAAAATTTAAGACAAATCAGGAAACTTCCACTTCCAGAAGAATGGATTAGATATGCTTTTTCCTATTCCTCCCACTAAGTACAACTAAAACCCATGGATATCATATATTTTAAAAATCCTAAGAAGGCTGAAAGCTGCAGAGAAGGCAGATAGTCTAGGGACATCAGAACTTGAGGAATGACATGGTCATTCTCAAATTTTTTGGATTTTGTTTTTGCCTCATATCTCATACTTGGAGATTTTGTTTTTGCCTCTTATATCTCGTACTTGGAGTTGAAAAAAACTGGTAACTCAGAAACACCAGTGGGTACAGACAAAATAAAAGCCCCAACAAAAGCCTATGCTCTTTAGCCAAAGGACTAGGAAGCCTAAACATGCAAAACTTGTAAACAATAACTAAGCTCTCTACTCTAGCCAGACACCAGACACACACACAAATTGTGGCCCTACTCCTACCCACTCCCAACCAAGTAGGGAATGTAGATTTCTACCCTCGTGAAGCTCTAACGAGGTACATCAACACTTCTGCCAGGGGCCTCCACCAAGATGATATCGGAGAAGGCAAAGTACCAAGCTGGAACTTTTTTTTTTTTAATTTTATTTTTATAGAGATGAGGTCTCACTATGTTGCCCAGGTTGGTCTCAAACTCCTGAGCTCAAGTGATCCTCCTGCCTTGGCCTCCCAAAGTGCTAGGATTACAGCTGTGAGCCGCCATGCCCAGGCTGAAGCTGGAACTTTCATCCCCACTGGCCATAATGATCCAACCCACTCCTATCCCACTGTAAGAGGAAAGGTCATCTGGGGAGCCTGGACTTCTGT
The DNA here is from genome assembly GCF_008728515.1 of Papio anubis. Classification (NCBI taxonomy): domain Eukaryota; kingdom Metazoa; phylum Chordata; class Mammalia; order Primates; family Cercopithecidae; genus Papio; species Papio anubis. The sequence goes on from NC_044996.1 coordinate 23,562,854, forward strand.
TTTTACCTGACAGACAGTTAACAGTTATGGAGTCACTCCTACCACTACTCTACTAAAGTGGTATCAGAGGAGACCTTCAGGAGATTCATGACTGTATTTATCATGCAGAAGTAAAAATCCACTCCTGCAAAGTGTCATTGGAGACTACTGGGGAGCTGGAACTCCCACCCCTGCCCATCAGTAACAAGGAGACTACCTCCCTCAGAGATCACTGGAAGGTGAGTATGGAACCCGGACTTCTACATCCATTTGGCAATAATGAGGCAATAACACCCCCTCTCCCCTGCCTGAAACAATGCCAACAAAGAAGAAGGTTTAGATAAGACCCAGATACTCATAATAACCGAAATGTCCATGTCTCCACTGAAAATATCTCATCATACCAAGAACCCAGAAGATTTCAAACAGAATGAAAAATAACTATCAATAGATGCCAACACAAAGATGACAGAGATGTTAGAATTTTCTGACAAAAATTCCTAAGCAACCATGATAAAAAATCATATAATGACCAATTACAAACAAATGAAAAAATAGAAAGCTTCAGCCAAGAAATGGAAAGTCTCAGCAAAGATATAGAAGACATAAAGAAGAACCCAATGGAAAATTTAGACCTAAAAAATATAGTAATAACCAAAATGTAAAGCTCCATGAATAGGAGCAACAGCAAAATGGAGAGGACAAAGCAAAGAGGTAGTAAACTGGAAGATAGGACAATAGAAATTACCCAAGCTGAACAATAAAGAGAAAGTATACTAAACTATAATGGATTAAGCCTAAAGGACCTGTGGTACTATAACAAAAGATCTAACATTTATGTCATCAGAGTCCAGGAAGGGGAGAAGGAAGAGAATGGGGCTAAAAAAGTACATCAAGAAAGAATGTTTGTAAACCTCCCCAATTTGGCACAAGATATAAACTTACAGATTTAATAAGGTAAGTAAGTCTCTAAATAGCATAAACCCAAAGAAATTAACACCAAGAGACTTCATAATGAAACTTCTGGAAACTAAAGACAAAGGATATAGACAGAAGACAGACAAAAACAACATCTTACCTACAGAGGGAAAACAATTAAAATGACAGCAAATTTCTCATCACAAATCATGGAGGTAAGAAAGAAGTGGCACAATCCAATACCCACTGAAAATATTCTTCAGAAATGGAGGGGAAATCAATACTTTCTCGGATAGAGCAAAACTAAGAATTTTTTTGCCAGCAGACCTACTGTAAAGAGTAGCTAAAGAAGTTCTCTAAGCAAAAAAGAAATGATAAAGGAATAAACCTCGGAACATCAGAAAGGAAGAAAGAACACATTAAGCAAAACTATGGGAAAACAATCAAAAGAAAGCAAGAGTGGCTACTTTAATATAAGATAAAGTAGACTACATTGCAAAGAAAATTCTTAGGGATAAAGAGGAAGATTATATAATGATAAAAGTATCAGTTCACCAAGAACACATAGCAATCCTAAATGCATATGGACCAAAGTACTGCAAAATGGGTGAAACAAAAACCAATATAACTGAAAGGAGGAATAGACAAATTTGTAACTATAGTTAAGTACTTCAACATCCCTCTCTCAATAATTGATATAACAGCTAGATGGAAAATTCACAAGGGTATCAGGACTCAGCAAAATAATCAAAGAATAGGATCTAACAACAGCAAAATGCACATTCTTTTTAAACACAGAACGCATACCAAGATAGACCATATCCTGGGTCATTAAACAAACCTCAAAAAAATTATAAAAAATTTCAATCATACAGAGCATGCCCTCTAACCACAATGGAATAAAACGAGAATTCAGTAGCAGAAAAGTAATAGGAAAATCTCCAAACACTTGAAAACTAAACAACACAGTGCTGGATAAACCATGGGTCAAAGCAAAAGTCTCAAGCAATTTTTTTTTTTTTTTTTTTTTTTTGAGACAGCATCTTGCTTTCTCACCCAGGGTGGAGTGCAGTGGCGTGAGCACAACTCATTGCAGCCTCGACCTCCTGAGCTCAGGGAATCCTCCCACTTCAGCCTCCCCAGTAGCTGGGACTATGGGCATGCACCACCATACCCAGCTAATTTTTAAATTTTTTTTTGTAGTGACAGGGTCTTGCTATGTTACCTACCTAGGCTGGTCTCAAAGTCCTGGCCTCAAGTGATCCTCCCACCTTGGCCTCCCAAAGTGCTGGGATTACAGGAGTGAGCCCAACCAAGTAAAAAATTTAAAAAACACATTGAACTGAATGAAAATGAAAATACAACATATCAAAATCTATGGGAAGCAGCTAAAGCAGTGCTGAGGAGGAATTTTGTAGTTGCAAATATATACATTAGAAAAGAAGGAAAGTCTCAAATCAATTAATCTAAGTTCCCACCTTAAAAGTGTGGAGAAATAAGAACAAAATAAACTAAAATCAAGAAGGAGGAAGAAATACTAAAGAAGAGAAATCAATGAAATTGAAAACAGAAAAACAATGAAACAAGTAACTGAATCTTTGAAAAATATCAATAAAATTGACAATCCTTTAGCAAGACTGACAGAGGAAAAAGAAGACATACAGTACCAATATGAGAAATGAAACACAGGCTAGCAGTACAAACTATCAATAATGATATAGCTTGTATATTTGTCCCCACTCAAATGTTGTGTTGAAATGTAATCCCCAGTGTTGGAAGTGGGGCCTGTTGGGAGGTGATTGGGTCATGGGGGCAGAACCCTCATGAATGACTTAGTGCTGTCCTCATGATAGTGAGTTCTTAGGAGATCTGACTATTTTAAAGTGTGTGGCACCTCCCCCGCCCCAGCCTCTTGCTTGCACCTGCTTTCACCATGTGACATGCCTGTCCCCCACTTTGCCTTTGTCCATGAGTAAAAGCTCACTAAGGCCTCCCCAGAGGCAAAGCAGATGCCAGCACCATGCTTTCTGTAAAGTTTGCAGTATGATGAGTCAATTAAACTTCTTTCCTTTATGAATTACCAGTCTGAGCTATTTCTTTATAGCAATACAAGAATGACTTAACACAGATACTAAGGGACTACTATGAACAATTCTACCTACATAAATTTGACAACATATATGAAATGGACCACTTCCTTAGAAATATAAACTACCACAGTTCATCCAAGTTTAAATAGATAATTTGAATAGCCATATAACTATTAAGGAAGTTGAATTCATCATTTAAAATCTCCCAAAATCAAATCTCTGGGGCTAGATCGTTTCACTGGAGAATATTACCAAACTTATAAAGAAGAATTACCAGAAATTCTATAAAATCTCTTCCAGGAAATAGAAGAGGAGAGAACAATTTCCAATTGATTTTATGAAATGAATATTACGCAAATACTAAAAATGAGATAAAAACAGCCCAAAGTGAAAAGTGCAGACCAGTATTCCTCATGAATACAGACGTAAAAATCTTTAACAAACTATTAGTAAGCCAAATTCAGGAATATATTGAAAGAATTACACAGCATGGCGAAGTAGGGTTTATTCCAGGGCTACAAGGGTAGCTGAATATTTGAAAATCAATCAATGTAATCTACCATATTAACGGGCTAAAGATGAAAAATCATATAATCATGTCAAACAATACAGAAAAAGAATTTGGAAAACTTAGACATCATTCATGATTAAAAAAAAAAACAACTCTCAGAAGTAGGAATGGAGGATGACTTCCTCAATTTTTTTTTCTTTTTCTTTTCTTTCTTTCTTTTTTTTATAATTTTTCATTTTTTTACTGTGAGATGGAGTCTTGCTCTGTCACCCAGGCTGGAGTGCAGAGACGAGGTTTCACCATATTGGCCAGGATGGTCTCGAACTCCTCACCTCATGAGCCATCATGCCCAGCCACTTCCTCAATTTGATAGAGAATTCACAAAGCACCTACAGCTAATATTGTATGTACCTGTGAAAAACTGAGTTGCTTTTCTCCTAAGATCAGAAAGAAGGCAAGGATATACACACTTTTTCAATATAATGTGTTAGTTTTAGCCAATGAAATAAGGTGGGAAGAATAAATAAAAGGCTTATAGATCAGAAAAATGAGGGAAGAAGAAATAAAAGTCTTACAGATCAGAAAAGTGAAAATGTCCTTATTTTCAGATGACATCACCTGCATAGAAAATCCCAAGAAATCTACAAAAGGAATAAAGAAACAAAAAAGCTCCTAGAACTAATAAGTGAGTCCATTAAGGTTGTAGGATACATGATAAACATACAAAAATCAATTGTATTAGCCTATATTAGAAATGAACACATGGACACTGAAATTAAAAAGACAATACCATTTGAAGTAATCCAAAGAAAATGAAATAATTAAATATAAATTTACTGAAACGTGTACAGGAGCTGTATACTGCAAATCACAAAACACTAATGAAAGAAATCAAATGAAACCTAAATGAATGGAGTAACACATTATGTTCATGTAGAAATCACAATATAGTAAATATGTCGCTACTCATGAAATCGATCTTTAGATTTAATGCAATCGCTATCAAAATTTTAGCAAAGTATTTCTGAAGATATAGGCAAGATTATCCTAACATTTATATAGAAAATCACAAGCCCTGTAATAGCTAAATCAATCTCAAAAAAATAAAGTGGAAAGAATCAGTCTACACAATATTCAATTTTGCTATGTAGCTACAGTAATCAAGACTGTGTGGTGTTTGTGAACAGATACATAGATCAGTGGAACAGAATAGAGAACATAGAAATCTACCCACATAAATGCACCCAACTGATTTTTTATTTTTTTATTTTTATTTTTTATTTATTATTATTTTTTTTTTTTTTGACACAGAGTCTCGCTCTGTCACCCAGGCTGGAGTGTAGTGGCGCTATCTGGGCTTACTGCTGGTTCCAGCGTTTCTCCTGCCCCAGCCTTCTGGGTAGCTGGGATTACAGGCATGTGCCACTACACCTGGCTAATTTTTGTATTTTTAGTAGACTCGGGGTTTCACCATATTGGCCAGGCTGGTCTCAAACTCCTGACCTCAGCTGATCCACCCACCTCGGCCTCCCAAAATTAATTTTTCAAATGTGCAAAAACAATTCAGTAGAGGGCGTCTGACCTTTTAAGTGATACTGGAGAAATTGGGCATCCATGGGTAGAATTAATGAACCTCAGTCTAAACCTTACTCCTATAAAAAGGTACTCAAAATGGGTCATGGGCTTACATTTAAAATATAAAATTATAAAACTTTTAGAAAAAAAATAGAAGAAAATTTTCAGCACCTAGGGTTAGACAAATAATTCTTAGGCTTGACACCAAAAACACAGTCCATAAAAGAAAAAAATTGATAAATTAGACTTTATCAAAATTACATTTTTATTCTGGGAAAGACCTTGCTAGGAGGATAACAGACGAACTACAGAATGGGAGAAAACATTTGCAAACCACATATCCAACAAAGAATTAGTATCTAGGATATATAAAGAACTCTCAAATTCAACAGTAAAAAATAATTAGAAAATTGAAAAAAGACATGAACAGACATTTCATGTAAAGTATATACAGGTGGCAAATAAGTGTTTTAAAAGACGGTCAATATCATGAACAATTAAGGAAATGAAAATTAAAGTCACAATGGGATATCACCTTTCAGAATGGCTAAAATAAAAACTAATGACAGCACCAAATTCTGGCCAGGATTCAGAGAAACTAGATCACTCAATACATTGCTGGTGGAAATGTAAAATGGTATAGCCACGGGGAGAAAGTTTGGCTGTTTCTTAAAATGCCTAAGAACTCTTTCTCATTGATCCCAAATAAATGAAGACTTCATACATAAATGTTTATAGCTTTTTATTTATAATAGCCAAAAAGTACAAACAACCCAGATGTCCTTCAGTGGGTGAATAGTTAAATTGTGGTATATTTTTTACCTTGAAATACTAATTAAGTATAATGAAGATCAAAGTGTCAACACATGCAACAACATGGATGAATTTCCAGAGAATTATGCTGAGTGAAAAGCCAAGCCTGAAAGGTTACATGCTGTATGATTCCATTTATATAACGTTCTTGAAATGACAAAATTATAAAATGGAGAACAGACTGGTGGTTGTCAGGGGTTAAGAAGATAGTATGTGGGAGAGAGAAGCAGGTATGACTATAAAAGTTGGGCAACATGAGGGGTCCTAGTGGTGATGGAAATGTTCTGTGTCTTAACCACACCAATATCAATATCTTGGTTGTAATACTGAACTATAATTTTGCAAGATGCTACCATTGGGAGAAAATGAGTAAAGAATGCATAGTATTGGCTGAGCAGGTGGCTCATGCCTTGCCTATAATCCCAGCACTTTGGGAGGCCGAGACAAGAGGACTGCTGTACTTCTCATAACAACTGTATAAGGTCATTTATTGTCATAAGCCTCATTTTATAGACAAGGAAACCAGGAGTTTGAGACCAACTTGGGCAACATAGCAAGACCTCATGTCTACAGAAAGTAAAAAAAATAAAATAAAAATTAGCCAGGGATAGTGGTATGTGCCTGTGGCCCCAGCTACACGGGAAGCTGAGGTAAGAAGACTGCTTAAGCCTGGGAGGTCGAGGCTGCAGTGAGCTGTGATTGTACCACTGCAATCCAGCTTGGGCAACCGAGTGAGACGCTTTCTCACACACACACACACACACACACACACACACACACACACACAATGCGTAGTATCTCTCTGTATTATTTTTTTATATCTGCAGATGAATCTATAATTATTTCTAATTAAAAGTATAATTAAAAAGAAAAAATTAAGACAAATGAGTGACCCACCTAAGGGACAGGACACTTAAGTACAGCTAAATCCCCATTCTGAAAAGCAGTGGTAAAAGAATTGAAACATAAGAACTGGGAAGGGCCATTTTTGAATTGATGACCTCTTCACCATCATACCTCTTTCCTCCCTGGTCATCTTAAAGCACAAAGACTTTAACCACAAAAGGTTATTTTCTGCTGCCTGTCATGCCTTTTTGCAGAGAATGTGAAGGTGCAGGAACTAATCAGGATCTTTCTTTGAGCTACATTGTGTAAATTCTATGAATCTGCCCCTCAAGGTCAATATTCCTTAGCTACATGACCTTATTCTTTCATCAGTACAGCTTGGACAAAATGCATTGTACATGTCTCTGGGAGTGGGAGACATGAATTTGTAAGGGAACAAGCATGTGTATGAATGAGCACAGGTATGCTAATGCTGGCAGGATTAGGGGAGCAGAGACAAGGTAGGTTTTAGTGATAAATATATGTTGCCACATTCCCACAGAGAATTTGACATCCTCAACCTAAGGAAAATACTGAAGATGAAGAAAATAGAAGAGTGAGTAATTAAGATTTGAGAATTCTTATAGGATGTATGGAAATTTTATGCTTTAGTCACAGGAAATATTCTAAACAATTATATAGCACTGTGCCTCCAAAGGTGAAGATTCATTTCCCACAGTACAGGGTACATTATACCAAGACATTTGGAAGTGACAGCCTTTGCCTGAATGAATATGCTTTGTGCTTCCACAGTCTTCATCTTTTTCCAAGGCAACTGTTGCCAATTGCCTAGTTTAGCTAATAAGTTAGAGATTTATGCTACAAGCTGTTGTCCAAGACCCAAAGTCAATTTGCCAATTAGTATTCTCCCTCTTTCCCAATAGGTTCCCACCTGCAGCTTATCCATCCAAAAAATGGGCAGAGTATGGCAAGAGATTATATTTATTGAACACAGTTTAGGGCATGAGATCCATTCAGTGTGGAGAAAGTGTTAACGAATCAAGTTACAAACCCACAAGTACCAGAAACATATTCTTAGTTCTCCCTCAGAAACTGCACTGGAGAAGCAGCTTCAGTGGAGGATCCCTCAGGTCAGAAGATAAATTAGCCACAATGAATATCAAAAGTCAAGTACACTATCCACAGGCAGTATTCAGAGGCTAGTTACAGCAACCATAGACAGCATCCCAGGGAAGATAACAACATCCATGGGCAGCATTTCCAAGAAAGAAGCAACATCCATTCTGAGGCAAGATACGGCATGCAAAGACTACTTCCAGGAAAGCTATGACATCCTAGACAGTCTTCACAAGAAAGATGCAATAGCCATGAATAGCCTTCCCAGGAAAAGTACAACATCCACAGGCAGCAATTTGAAGCAAAGTAGAATATCCTCTTTTAAAAATATGGCACTCTAGCTCTCAGGGGTGAAGTCCACATCTGTGGAAATGTTACCTATGCCAACTGTCTGATATGGGCATCATTGGAGAAAGAATTAGAATGGAAGTCATTCCTGAATTTATGCTTTTTGTTGTGGGATCCCATAAGAGCTAAATAAGTGAGTGAGAAGGCAGAGGTTTGCAGATGTCAGGTTAGCTTTAGAAATGTTTGAAAAACAGATTTTCCTTGTGGTTTTTTTGTTCCTTTGTAACTTACAGGTCTGACAACTTTTGAGGATAAAAATTACATCATGGAGCCTGATAAAAAAAAATGTGACCCCATGATGTGAAAATCAAAACAATTGAACTCATGCTCATAAAGATAGTGAGTAGAAGGATGGTTACCAGAGGCTGTGAAGGGTAGTGGTGGTAGGATGGAGGGGAGGATTAATGGGTACAAAAAATAGTTAGAAAGAATGAATAAGACCTAGTATTTGATAGCACAACAGGGTGATTATAGTCAAAATAATTTAATTGTACATTTAAAAATTACTAAAAGAGTGTGGTTTGGTTGTTTGTAACACAGATGATAAGTGCTTGAGGGGATGGATACCCCATTTTTCATGATGTGATTATTATGCATTACATCCCTATATCCAAATATCTCATGTACCCTATGAATATATATACCTACTATGTACCCATGAAAATTAAAAATTAAAAAAAAATGTGACCCCATGTGCTTAGTACTCAGAAACACATGGAATCCTAGAACCATAGAACCATTAAAAATTTTAGAGGTACATCTTCATTTTTTAGATAAGGAAACTGCCCAGAGAGCCGACTTGACCAAAGTCACATAGCTCTCCTGATTCCAGTGCTATTTAGATGTTTATATGATAATAACAATGATAAGAATTGCAACAACAACAATAGAAAAAAAATAGCTAATATTTTTTTGAGCTCCTACTGTACCAGGCACTGTTCTAAGAGCTATACATGGATTATCCCATGTACTTCTAATAACCGTATATTTATTGTCATAAGCCTCATTTTATAGACAAGGAAACTGAGACACAGAGAGGTTTAATGACATTGTTCCATAATGCCTTCAATGATTTCCTTATTATTAGGGCTTACATCATAAGATTACCAAACTAGATTGTTAGACTAAAATCAAGTGATTGTGCTGATGTAATTTAGTCTGCAGAATTCTGGATCGCTGTGTGTTTCAGTGATGATGTAATTTTCAAAAACAATCTGCTCAGACTCTGTATTTTATGTGATGCAGTCTGTCCCTTAACTCCTAGTTTCTCAAACTTTGAGTTCTGGAAGCTTACTTAAAATATAAGCCCAATGAAAGATTTACAAGACATGCTCTGAGCATGTAGTTTTTTTAAATGTTAGATTCAAGGGTACATGTGCAGGTTTGTTACATAGGTATTCTGCATGATGCAGAGGTTTGGGCTTCTAATGATCCTGTTACCCAAGTAGTGAACATGGTACCTAATAGGTAGTTCTTCAACCCTTGCTTCCCTTCCTTTCTCCCCTCCCCCTTTTGTAATCCCCAGTGTTGATTGTTCTCATCTTTGTGTCCATGTGTACCCAATGTTTAGCTCTCACTTATAAGTGAGAAAATGCAGTATTTGTTTTTCTGTTTCTGCATTAATTGTCTTAGGATAATGGCCTCCAGCTGAATCCATGTTGCTGCAAAAGATATGATTTTGTTCTTTTTTATGGCTGCATAGTATTCCACAGTGTATATGTACCACATTTTGTTTATCCAGTCCACCATTGATAGGTACCTGGGTTGATTCTTTGTCTTTGCTGAGCACATAGATTTTGTTGTGTTTTTCACTAGTGGACAACTAAGTGACAGTGTTTGAAAGATACCACAGTTAGTGTATCTCTGTGTTTTTCAGGTACTAGGTAGACATGTTAGACTTATTTTTCATAAGTCAGTACAATCCATGCATTTTTCGCAAGCTAAAGACTGTAAGTCCATTCTCTGAGATGCATGTGTTCAACTGGCACAGGTTGGAAAGAAATTTTATACTTCAGCTTCCTTTTTGTCTTTTTCAATATTTTTCCTTTTATTTTTAGTTGACACATAATAATTGTACATATTTATAGGATGCGGATTGATATTTTGAGCCACGTATGCAATGTGTAATGATCTAAGCAGAGTAATTAGCATACTTATCGCCTCAAACATTTATTATTTGTGTTAATAATATTCAAAAATGTTCTTTTCTAGCTTTTTGAAAATATGTAATAAAGTATGTTTAACCATATTCACCCTACAGTGCTGAAGAACACCAGAATTCATTCCTCCTATCTAGCTGTAATTTCATATTCGTTAGCCAACCTCTCCCCATGCTCCCCACCCCCTGCCATATGATCCAGCAGTCCTACTACTGGGTACTTATCCAAGGGAAAAGAAATCAATATATCAAAGAGTTGCCTGCACCACCATGTTTACTGCAACACTATTCAGAATAGCTAAGATATAGAATCAACCTAACCATATATCAATAGATGAATGGATAAAGAAAATGTGGCATATATACACAATGGAATACTATTCAGCCATAAAAAAAAAGAATGGAATCATGTCTTTGGCAGCAAAATGGATGAGCCTGGAAATAAAAGTCAGGCATGGAAAGATAAATACCACATGCTTTCAAAGAAGAGGCAGAGACAGACAGACAAATGGCCAGAGGGAGATAGGCAGACAGGCGGATATAAAGATAGGAATAGACAGAGATGGATAGAGGCAGGGATAGACAGACAGGGAAGGATAGACCAAGAAGGAGAGACAGAGCCAGTCAGATGGAAAAACAGAAAGGCAGAGGCAAACATGGATAGATAAAGGTATAGAGATCAACTGGTTAATATAGAGAGATGGAAGCATACAAAGAGAGATGGACAAAGAGAAGCAGACAGGTGAAAAGGCAAGCAGACTGGCAAACAGAGAAAGATGGAGAAAAGGAGGAACAGAGACAGCAGTGAGGAACAAGGAGAGAGATATGGGGACAGACTGAAACAGAAAAGATAGAATGGGGAGGTCACAAAGAGAGAGAAAAAACAGGGTAGAGAGAGAAAGACCCAGAAGCAGAGAAAGCTAAAGAACTAAAGAGAGACAGAAGGAGAGAGAAACTGAGTGAGAAAGAAAGTCAAGAAGAAAAGAGAGTGAAACTGGCAGAAAGAGAAAAGAAGCAAATCACACTCATATGGACAGACAAAGCCTGAGAGACAGAGAAGTGGGGTGTTGGGGGTATTGCAGAGAGGTGAAGAGTTAGAACGTGATACAGGAAGACAGAGACAAAGTCAAAGCAGAGAGAACACATAGAAGGAACAAGGGACAGAGAAAGAAGTGAGGGAGATACACACAGAGCCAGAGACAGATCATCATAGAAAGAAGCAGACACTGCAAGCGACAGCAAGACAGAAAAGACAGTGAGATAGCAAGAGAGAGATTCAGTGAAAGTCACTCAGACAGAGAGAGTTGGCCAGCTGGAGCTATATGGGAAAGGCAAAGGAAAGAGAAAGAGATGAGGAGATAGACAAATGGAAAGAAAGCCTGAGAGACGAAGAGACAGACAGTCAGAAAAACAGAAAGACGAGAGAAATTGGCAAGGAGAGAGAGAAACAGAAAGAGGCAAAAAGAAACTGTTGCAGAGAGATAGGTAGACACAGAAAAAGTGTCAGGAGAGTCAGGTAGAACCTGAAAGAGACATTGAGACTGTGATTGAGAGACACACTGAGACAGACACTTAGAGAGACAGAAAGGGAGGGCTATGAGGCATTGGAGAAAAGGCAAATACAGAGAGAGATGCAGATGGAGAGAGAGAGACCAAGAGAGACGGGGGAGAGAGATAGGGTGATGAACAAAGCAACTGATAGACAAACCAATAAAGGGAGAATCAGAAAGACACAGAGAGCAAGACAGAAAGTAGAGAGATAAAGAGCCAACTAAATGGACAGAGAGACAGACTGAGAGATGAATGAGGGGAGGGAGAAATAGTGAGAAAAAGAGGGAGTCAGGTACAGGGAAACAGAGGAAACAGATGGAGAGGAAGGGAAGGAAGGAAAGAGACAGAGAGACTAAAAAAGAAAAGTTAAGGAGGGAGATGAAGAAAGAAGGAACAGGTAGAGCCTTATAGAGACATGTCAAGGACAGATTGATACAAAGACACCAACAGAGAAATAGTCAGAAAGAGACAGTGTAATAGATTCAATCTATCAGAAAGAGACCCAGAGAAAATGAGAAAAAACAGTCTGGGAGAAAATATTTGCAAACCATATATCTGGTAAGGGTCTAGTATCCAGGACATATAAAGGACTCTTACAACTCAACAACAAAAAGACAAACAACTCAATCAAAACATAGGCTAAGGACTCAAATAGACATTTCTCCAAAGAAGATATATGCAAATGGCCAATAAGCACATGAAAAGATGTTCAACATTACTAGTCATTAGGGAAATGCAAATCAAAACCACAATTAAATACCACTTTGTATCCACTAAGATGGCTAGAATCTAAAAGACAGAAAATGTCAACTGTTTTCAAGAATGTGGAGAAATCAGCACCCTTCTAAATTTCTGGTAGAAGTATAAAATGGTTCAGCCACTTAGAAAACACTTTGGTGGTCGGCCGGGCGCGGTGGCTCAAGCCTGTAATCCCAGCACTTTGGGAGGCCGAGGCGGGCGGATCACGAGGTCAGAAGATCGAGACCATCCTGGCTAACATGGTGAAACACCGTCTCTACTAAAGAATACAAAAAACTAGCTGGGCGAGGTGGCGGCGCCTGTAGTCCCAGCTACTCGGGAGGCTGAGGCAGGAGAATGGCATAAACCCGGGAGGCGGAGCTTGCAGTGAGCTGAGATCTGGTCACTGCACTCCAGCCTGGGTGCCAGAGCCAGACTCCGTCTCAAAAAAAAAAAAAAAAAAAAAAAAAAAAAGAAAACACTTTGGTGGTTCCTCAAAAAGTAAAACATGGAATTACCATATGAACCAGCAATTTCACTGCTGGGTATATCCAAAAGGATAGAAAACAGGTACTCAGACAAATATAAGTGCATGCATATATAGCTGCATATGTTCATAGCAGCTTTATTCATGATAGCCAAAAAGGTGGAAACAGATCTAATGTCCATCAGTGGATTAATGAATAAACAAATTGTGATATATCCATACAGTAGAATATTATTCAACCATAAAAGGTAATGAAATAATTATACATGCTACAAGGGAGATGAACCTAGTAAACATTATTCTGAGAGAAAGAAGCCAGACATATAATGTCTCATGTTGTATGATTCCTTTTCTCTGAAATGTCTATAATAGGCAAATCCATGAAGACGGAAAGTAGATTGGTGGTTGCCAGTGGCTAGGTAAGGGAGGAAGGGAGAACAACTGTTTAATGAGGACAAGCTTTTCTTTTGGAGTGATGAGAATATTTGGGGACAGGGACTAGATAAAAGTAGTGCTTGCATGCACAGTGTGAATGTACTTAATTCCACTGAATTGTTCACTTTAAAATGGTGACAATGTGACAGAAAGAGAGAGGGACGAAAACAGCCTGAGAGACAGTGAGCCAGCCAGCCAAACTACTAAAGGAAAAAATAAACACAGACAGATACCCAGAAAGGCAGGCAGGCAGAGAGAAGGACACTGTTATTATAGAATGAGAGAGATATTGATAAAAACAGAGAGGCACGAATAGAGTCAAAAGACAGGGAGATAGAAACAGAACAAGTAGATACAGAGAGAGGGACTAATGTGGCAAGACGCACAGAGCAGGGAACAGGCAGAGAAAAACAGACTGATACAGAGGGAAAGAGAGAAATGAAAACCAACAGAGAAGAATGGGAAGACAGAATGACAAGAGAAAAATGTAGGCTGTAAAACAGAAAGACAGACTTGGGAAGAGAGAGCAACAGACAAACCAAGACAAAGAGACTGACCGAGATGGGAGACTGAAAGAGTTGGACAGACACCATGTGTTATAGACCAAAAGACAAGAAACAGAGAAACTGAAAGAATCACAGCAAAACTGACAGGTCAAGAGAGTGGAAGAGAGTGAGAGAGAAAAATTATAGAGAAAGATAGTCAGCTAGACAGAGAGATAGAAGTAAAAACTGAGATAAATACATGCAGACACCCAGAGAAACAAGTGGACAGAGACAGGCTGGTGGAGAGACAGACAGGTAACACAGAGACAGAGAAACAAAAAGAAGACACATACAGAGACTGACAGAAAGACAAAAGAGACAAAGTATTGACAGAGATACTGAGACAAAGAAATGAACAAAGAGACACAGAGAGGCAGAGATACTGACATAGACAAGAAGGCAGACATAGAGCACCAGACAGACCAACCAAAAGACAGACTGAAAACTAGACAGGGACACTTAAGCAGGGATATTTAAACAATGAGAGAAAAGTAAATAGATGGTCAGAAGCCATTGGTCAGAGACAGATAGAGAGACAGAGTGAGATGCAGACAGGCAGAGGGAGGAATGGAAGAAGGGAGCAACAAAGAGAAGAAAGAAAGAATGCACAACAGACACCAACTGAGCAACAGACAAAGAACACAGAGAGACAGATAGAACCTGAGAGAGAGAAGCATACAGTGACAAGAAGCAGAAAGACAGAGGGAGTGTCAAAACAGACAAGGAGAGACAGGCAGAGAGGAATTGATGGACAGACTGAGAGACGGACAGAGAAACAGAAAGAAAAAATAGAAAAATAGATATGCTATGACATAGACAAAAATGCAAGCAGAGAGACAAATTGCAAAATAGATGGAGAGTTGCCCTCTCATCCCTTACCCTCAAAGGCCCCACCATCACTACTACAAATGCTCTTCCTTTTGAGCCTTGGATGAGTGACAACAGGGAGAAATTTTGGCATTGTCCCTAGATCATAGTAGAGACTTGAGGAAAGGTGGTGTCTGGCAAAAATTATTCAAATCATGCTCACAAGGGTACTGAGTCTGAACATCATTGCTTTTTGGAAATATCCCATGGCCCATGTGCTATTAGGTAGGAGAACACTTGTCCCCTGTCAGTACTATGGAGTTTGGGTTGTTGTTATTTTGGTTTTTAAGCAAACACATGAAACCTTTCAGAAGTCCATTGTTTGCAGATTTCCCATCATGCTTCCTTTCTCCCTGGAGGAAAATGCTTTGTTTCTTTGATAAAGCAAACTTATCGCTTTTCTCTTTTACAGTTGTCTACGGAGTGTCTTGTTTTCATAGTTTAGAATTCATATAGCTCTCAGGCAAGTTTCCCTAAGATGTTTCTACTTAATATTCAGCTGCAATGCCAACAAGTTTAACATTATTTTCATTTTTTAAAATAAAAAATCTGGAGGAAACGTCTCTTCTTCCTGTAGGCATTTCACTTTAAATGTCTTCAAGGGACTTTGGGCCTTTTCTTAATTATGATTGGCATCTAATGTTTGCTGCCCCAACTGTATGAACATATGCAGATAAATAAGAAGATAGACTCCATAGGTAGCCTTTTTGTTGTGTCAGACTCTAAGGTGATCTTAGCCCAGCTCCTGCCCTGAAGAATAAAGCTATGCAAAGTGAATTAAATGCTGAGGACCAGGCTCAGCCTCCCTCCTAGAACCATGGGAACTAGAGAATGAGAATAGGTCTGCACTGTTTGTGCTTTGCTAAGACAGCAGCAGTGGCCTGGTTTCTTAGAAAATTCCCCAGCCTGCTTCATGGAGGTCACTCCACCATCATAGAGAGGTGAATAGGAAGTTCAGTACACCAGGGCATCGAGCACCTAACATTCTCAGGAGAAAAAGTCACTCAGCCCCTAGGGTTTAAGATTCAAGTTGGAATGTGTCTACTGGAACTATATCCACAATCACCTAAAAAAGTAGCTTTTTTCCTCACTCTTTATGAAATTACTGTATTTTTAGAATTATGGTGGTTCTAGGATTGTCCCATCCAAATGTCCCCCAATAGAATCAATTTAGCTTAAGGCTCTTTCAATACCAAGGGCTTCAACTTATTTTCAGAATTTAATTCTCTTGTTCAACTTTGTAATAGTCTAGTAAGTGAAGAAACTAAGAAGGGGAGTCAATATAATTTAGTAAAGAGTAGACTACTAAGTAGGGAGCTTAATAATATAAAAGACAGGCAGTGATAGAAAGAGGTTAAGAACGCAGGCTTAAGCATCAAACTGACCTAAGTTCTGTGTAACCTGTATTACTTTAGGAAGTGTTTCACTTCTCTTTGCTTCCTGTGTAGTGGGAAAGGTAGTAAGACTCCTATAGTAGTTGTGAAGAAATAAATGAGACAATGTAAGTAAGGAGTAATATACTTCCCACAGTATCTAGCACATAATAGGTGCTTAATATGTTAGCTCTTATTAACTCAAAACAAAGTGACATGATAGAGTTATGGCTTCTCGATTCCTGGTTCAGTTCTCTTTGAAAACCAGTTTGTATTGAATGTGTTGCAGTGTACTTAATATGTACTCTGACTTTGCCACACCAACCTTCTGTTCCCTTTGTTGTTTTTATTCTGAATTTTCACAACTTTGGGGAAAACAAGAGCCTAATGAGTATTTTCCTCTAACTGTATAACTCTATATTTGCTTCGAATCTTTGCTATTATCTGCAGGCCTGCTTTAATGGTGGCTACAGCCTCAGCTAAAATCTGAATTGCCCACAGGCCTCCACATGTTGAATAAATATATCTGTCCAAAGACAACAGACACTCCAAAATCAATCAGAGCCACTTCCCCAAATTGGGGACTTGGTAGATCTGAGTAATGTTCCAAGTCTGGTACACATTGCTGCAAATCTTTATTAATGGAAGACACATAGGGTGGGGAACTGTTTGTCCTCTGGTTGAGCCTAATTGCTGTGTGGAAAATGCTTGCTCAGCAGAGAAGCTCTTTGAAAACCCCTGCTTCAGGGTCATGAGGCCCATAGCTCAGAGCTGCTTTGTGTCTTAAAACAGGTCATCTGTATACAGTACTGGGAGTCACCCAAGGGGTAAAACTCCAAAGTAAATTCAGAGAGATAGTGATCAATATTCTGCTGAAACCAGGAAGTACTTGGGCTTCTTTTATCTGTATGGATTATTACAAAATTGAACAAGAGAATTAAATTCTGAAAATAAGTGGAAACCCTTGGTATTGAAAGGGTCTTATGCTGAGTAACTGATTCCATTTTTTTATTATTCAGCCTTTTCATTTGAAAGGGCGTTTCCCATATACATAGGTTTGGGGGAATTCAGACTTTCTGCTAAGTGCTAATTGCTGTCTTAAGTGAAATGAAAAAACTAAAAACTTAGTAGACTTGTGTTCTGTCTTTTAGGAGAGAGTACAATCTAAGATCTCATGTGACATATAAGGGCTTCTTTTAGAGTACTTGTTTAAACCATGATTCACAAATATTTTTCATAGCTTGACTCCCCTGCCTCCCTGACCAAGGGAAATGCCTCAAATCTCACTTCCACCCAAACCTAAAAGCAGCTTACACCATCAAACAACTTAGGAAAACTCCATGACACCAGTCTCCTTCATATCCCAGTTAATATTTAAGAGTAGGAGATAAGCACGGATAATTCTCCTTTTATATTTTCACTGTCAGCAACCCATGTTATACTCTAATAGCCTCTTAACTGGCCTCCAAACGTTTACTCATCTCTGACTTGCACACAGCTGCCCTGTTATGATGGAGAGAGAAGAATGTCCTCATGGGAGCCCTGGTTCTGGCTGTGCCAGACAGACACACAGACACAGCCACCCAGCTTGGTTTGGGGCTTGGGATAATAGACAAAAATATAATCATCATCCCATCCTCCCTTGATTAGACCCTCGTGTCACTCTCACATTTTTCATCAGCTAGTTGGAAATGGGATTGCTTTGTGGTTAGAGACTAGCTTGATTGTTTGTTCTGCTTTCCCTTGCGGTAGGCAGTTTTGGCAGTGGGAAATTCTTATTGGAGGAAAATGGAGATCCCAGGTACATATCAGGTTGGAAATCATGGCAGTGATATTTAAAAAGCAGTACTAATTAAGGCAGGAAGAAATCTGACTTCTGATAGACACCAAGAACTAACTTGCAGCTGTTATCTTACTATCCTCAATAGCTAAAACAAGGAGGGCATCTTAACTAAAGTATAAGAGAAAGCCAAAAGCAAGGTCCCAAAATAAGGAAAGATGAAGCTATGAGTTTGTGAGGACTCTTGTGTTAGCAGTGAAGCAGGTACACATTAGTCCACTAGGGAAATGAGGCTATGTCAGACAGCGGACGTGACTCAAGTTCATGATTCTGTAATTGTTCCTGGAGTGTCCTGTCTGGATGGGGAAAATGGTGAGTACAGTGTCTTCTGGCAAGTCCATTGCTGCTCATTAACAGGAAGCTTAAAAGAAATATGTATGCTGGGAAATGCACTCGCCTTTCTCACCAGTTGCTTGAATTGTCACAGTAGCAATTTTTCTTTACAGCATAGATGGCTTCTTGGAAATGAGAACGTATGCTCTGTTTGATTCAGAGGTTATAGTTCATCACAGGCTATAGAGAACAAATGATAGATTCCGACCAAGGGCCTAAAGTTGGAGCTAGCCAACCAAATATTTTCTGGCAGTATTTAGTACTTCACTGCCATCTTTTGTCTCTCCTTATTTAAATTCTTAAGAACCAGTTGAATGCAGGACTTTCTCTAAACTTTAATGGTTAATACTAGTAGGGAAGGGATGGTGAACATGAAGCTCCATCAAAAAGACAGCTGTCTATACAGCAGTAGTTCTTAGACTGGTCAGGAAGTTCACTGGATTGCTTTACAACCTTCATTAAGGGCACCCTTCCATTGGGAGCTCCCCCATGGAAAAAAGTTGGTCTTCTTTTTCTGGGTCTTCATAAATAGCCATTGCAGGGTTCTGCATGTAGTGAATAAGCAGTAGGTGGTATCACGTGGACTGTTTGGTTTCTCAGCTCTCAGCAATTTAGAATCTAGATTGTGGAAAGAAGAGGAGCACTTTTTACTGTGCCTTTTTATTCTCCAGTAACTCTTCAAACACATTCTTCTGATCCTGAAGTCAAGCCTGTAGAACAAACCAGGATCCTCCAAATGTGTCCCTATCTGTGCTAAAGAGACCAAGCTTTCTGTTACAATGTAAATTTTTTTTCAAGACAAGCATCATATGAATCCAGATATTGTATTGAACATTGTAGTTATTAATAATAACCGTTATCATTTGTGCTATACTTTAGCATATTTTCAAAGTACTTTCTGTTAACAGAGGAAAGAAAAGAGGAGGGTACTGATTTAGCACAATAGACAGTATGAAGCAGAAATACCTGTGTTTGAATCTTGGCATTGCTGTTTCACTTTGCCATCTTAGTTGCTTCTCTTTAAGACTCTGTTTCCTCAGCTGTAAAATGGAAATAATATCTTCATACCAAACTTATAAGGTCATTGCAAAGATTAAGTGTGGTAATACTCTTCAGTCTTCTAGCACAGCCATCCCCAACCTTTTTGGCACCAGGGACCAGTTTCATGGAAGACAATTTTTCCACAGACTGAGTAGGAGGGTATGGTCTCGGGATGAAACTGTTCCACCTCAGATCATCAGGCATTATTTAGATTCTCATAAGGAGCACACACCCTAGATCCTTCACATGCACAGTTCACAATAGGATTCGTGCTCCTATGAAAATCTAATCCTGTTGCTGCTGTGACAGGAGATGGAGCTCAGGCTGTAATGCTCACTCACCTGCTGCTCACCTCCTGCTATGCGGCCCAGTTCCTAACAGGCCACAGACCGGTACCAGTCTGCAGCCTAGGGGTTGGGGACCCCTGTTCTAGCACAGTGATGGACAGAAAGTTGAAGTTAGAGCTCTGTAAATTATTATGTTTGTACTCCACAGGGAACCAGAGAATCATCCTGTAATCCAGTCATTCAAATGAAATCTTTTTGAAATTTACGTTTTCTACATTTTTCTCATTGGATATTTTTAACAAAGTGATGCGTATTTCAATTCCTGCCCATCATAAATGCAGCATATACTATTTTCTCATGTTGTTGCATTGGCATAATTAATAAATTGAAAATTGTTAGGATTTCAAATTATTCAAAGCTTCCGCATATCTAAATGATATCCTTATCTTTCTTCTTAAACCCTGGCATATATATGATTTTTTTAAAAAATGTGTCTCTGTGTGTGTGTGAGTGTATACACAGAGACATATAGCAGCAATCTTATGAAGAGTTCAAAATGCTATCTTTGGACCATCAGCTTGTAATATTTAATGTTATAAAGTTGAAAACAGATAGAGTATTTACTGAGTCTTTATTAGACAGGGAACTCATAGAGCCATCTAATTCAACTCTCCCACCACCACCACCTCAATACACAATTACATATGACACATTCCTGACAGCTATTAATCTAGCTGGTATTTAAATATTCCATGTGACATTAAGATCCCTGCTTTGCAATGTAGCAATTCCCCTGTCAACGGCCCTTATAGAGTTCTTATGGGGATTCCATGAAATGATATGTCAACAATGGACCATAGTGCTAGGCACTTAGGAAACACTCATTAAATATAACCTATTATCCTTATCACTCGGTGTTGGGCCACTCTTATTGTTAGGAATTTCTTTCTTATGTTGAACCATAAGCTGCCTCCTGGGTCCTAGTCTTGTAATATAAAACACATCAGACCAAGTCTAATCTTTTTATCCACATGATAGTCCTTCAAATACAGTTCCCATGTTCTCAAGTTTTCTACTCTCTAAGCTAAATATTCTGTTTACTTCAAAATTTCCCTCACAGGGGCCGAGCATGGTGGCTCACACCTGTATTTCCAGCACTTTGGGAGGCCAAGGCAGGCAGATCAGTTGAAATCAGGAGTTCAAGACCAGCCTGGCCAACATGGTGAAACCCCATCTCTACTAAAAATACCAAAAAAAAAAAAAAAACAAAATAGCTGGGTGTGGTGGCAGATGCCTGTAATCCCAGTTACTTGGGAGGCTGAGGCATGAGAATTACTTGAACCCAGGATGCGGAGGTTGCAATGAGCCAAGATTACATCACTGCACCCCAGCCTGGGTGACAGAGTAAGACTCTGTCTAAAAAAAAAATAAAAAATAAAAAAAATTCCCTGATAGGAAATAGTTTCCAAACACTTTACCCCAGTTACTTCAAGCCTCTAGTGATGTTAAATGTTGTTATTTGCCCATTATAACAGAACAGTGGCCAGAGCAGAAGACAATGTGGCTATTACTTCTCAGGCTCTGGAATCCACTTAGTGCTTCTAATAATACAGCCTGAGTTATATCTACTTTTCTGAAAGGCATTTCATGTTGTTGGTTCATGTTAAAGTTGCAGACTAAATCTCCTAGGTCTTTCTAATATGAGCTATAGTGAAGTCATATTTCCTCCATTCTATTCTTCTATGATCACCCACCTTTTTTTCTTACATTATGTTCCACTTTTGTAGTTTTGGGCCCATCATTCCAGCCACTTTCCATCATAAAAATAAAGGTGGATATAATAACAGTGCCAGGGAGTAGCAATATTCACTGTCTTCTAGCTCAAAATATTCTCAGCTGTTTATTAGTACAAGTGCTGGTTTTCACCATCACCCTAGCACCACTCTAATCCTTCAGGAAAGCTACAGTCAGCTCTCTTGAATCCATATGGTTTGATTCTTTCTTGTTTCCCAGAGTTCCCAGCCTCTGCTCAGTTCTGTCTTGTTTTCAGGAGAAAGCATATTCTGGTCTAGTTTGTCAAGACAGTGTACAGCAGTGGCTAGCAGTGTAGTGTATTAGAAAGAGTGTGGGCTTTGACAACAGACAGGCTTGGGTTTAAGTCCTGGCAGTGCCACTTACTAGCTGTGTAGCTTTGGATAAGCTATTTAAAACCTCTCTAAACCCTAGTTTATTTGGCTTTAAGATTTCAACGGGACAGTTTATATACAGTAGTGCCTTAAAGACACTCAATAAAGGGTGGTAACATCTTTTTGAAACCCAATTATGTCACCAAGTAAGTTAAGTATACTCTCCAGCTTTGTCTTATCTACAGTTATAGCAAACAAGTTTATTATGCCTTTATCCAGAAATCATAGATTAAAATATTGAGCATGACGTGGTCAAGTAGAGAGCCCTATAGCAACTATTAGATACCTCCCTTCAAATTGTTGTCAATCCATTCATCACCACTCTTTGTACAATTCTTCAACCAGTTAGGAATCCAGCTAGGTTAATATCTGATCTACATTTCTCCATCTTTTTTATAAGGCAGTTTTGAAAGATTCACTGTAAATATGTCATTCTATTAGCCCTTTGAAAAAAAAAAAAAAAAAGGAAATTATCTGTACCTAACCAGACATGTTCTTACACTGGCTTTCTGGTCAGCACTTACTTTTCTAAGTGCTTGTACATCATCTGTTTAATAAGCCATTCTTTAAACAGTGACAGCCAGAAAGCTCAGCAAGCTGTCGTTTTTAGAATCTGAGTTTCCCCTTCCTCTGAAAAAGAAAGGGGAATTAAACATAAGAAAAATGGTACATGTGGCCATAGAGAGTGGCTTCCCAAGCTTCATTTATTTCAAAAGCAAGACTGCAGTCCACCCTGGACAAAGGAAAATTATATTTGAATGCTATTTGAAAACACTTGATTTGGCACAGGTTTCTGTGGTGGGTTAGAGCTACCCAGAGTTAACAGGGCAGTTTTCTTTATCAGAAACAGAGCTAGGTTGACTCTCTTGAGTCCCTCACATTTAAAGATTGCATTGTTCTCCGTCTCTCCCCCTTTAATTAGTGTATCCATCTGTTTTTCTGGTACTAAGGGAAGGCTCTTTGGTTGGTAATTACAGCGATGTCCCTGGGCTCCTATTTTGAAAGCATGCGCCACATTCATGACCTTCCAGGCTCAGGTAACAGTTGCTCTTTCCTGGGATTATGTTGTTTATTGTTATTGGCATCTGATATTTCCTTCTACTTCACTCAAGCCAGGGTTTTCCTTCCCTGAAGTTTCTTAGACTACTCCTCCGTGTATCTGACCCTTTGCTTATTAGAAAGTGATTATACCTAGAACAAAATGCTAATCCAAACTTCCCATCCATCAGAAAGTATATGAGGGCAGGGTAATGTGCCCAGCATACCATACCTTTAAGAAATGCTCCAGGCCGGGCGCGGTGGCTCAAGCCTGTAATCCCAGCACTTTGGGAGGCCGAGACGGGCGGATCACGAGGTCAGGAGATCGAGACCATCCTGGCTAACATGGTGAAACCCCGTCTCTACTAAAAAATACAAAAAAACTAGCCGGGCAAGGTGGCGGGCGCCTGTAGTCCCAGCTACTCGGGAGGCTGAGGCAGGAGAATGACGTAAACCCAGGAGGCGGAGCTTGCAGTGAGCTGAGATCCGGCCACTGCACTCCAGCCTGGGCGACAGAGTGAGACTCCGTCTCAAAAAAAATAAATAAATAAAAATAAAAAATAAAAAATAAAAAAAGAAATGCTCCTTAGAGGGAGAAAATGAAAGGAGCTCAGAGGATCAAGTGGATGGAGATAAGGATGAGCAGTTTTCAGCCTTGGGCCACTTTTGCCCGCAGTTTGCTAACTGCCCTTGAGCTGATTCCCGTGGTTCCTTCTACTTAGTCAGAAGGCATATATATTCCCCACAGGGCAATCTCCTCAGACTAACCATGACTTACTTGTTCAACATCATCTCCTATTCCATCCCACAGCTATGGTCATCATGGTTTTCTGAATCAGAATTTGAATAAAAAATTAAAGCAAGTGGTTGGATCAATTTTTTTGTTGTTGTTTATCCATATAAACAAACTTAACAAATGCATAAAAATGAAGTTTCATTCATTGGATCACCTTTATTACAGTTCCTATTTAATGAGTGCTTTCCATGGTGCCAGCACTTTGCTTAGTACTTGGTGGGATTTTATCATAGGCTCTTCATTGCAGGTCCATTTTACAGAAGAGGAAACTAAGCCCCAGGAGGTTAATTAACCCAAGGTAATACAGCAAGTAAGTGGTAATCCCGAGACTCAAACCCAGGTCTATCTGACTCCAAAGGCCAAGCTCTTAACCATTGTTATGTCTACCTTCAATGGCATTTTATTTGTAAGTGAACAGAATGTTATGAAAGGCAGACAGCCCTTTGAGCACTTAGGATGAATCATGGCTCTACTTGACATTCTCCCACTGCTCTCTTACTCAAATCAGTATCCTCACAGATATGCAACCTCATGTAGGCCTGCCCCTTTGGTTTAGCTCATGTTATTCTCTTCCCAGGCACTTTACTCACTCTTTAGTCTAGAATCATCCTCTTTCTCCCCTCTGCCAGTTAAATTCTATTCATCCTTTAAAGCTTAATTCAATTCAATTTCTTCATGAATGCTTCCCTCACTGACTTCTGTCTTTCCCACGCCACTATAGCACTTATTGTTGTGACTACCATATTTAACCCTTCATTATATACTATTTAGGGCTTATGAATCTTTTTTTTTTTTTTTTTTTTTTTTTTTTTGAGACAGAGTCTCACTCAGGCACCCAGGCTAGAGTGCAGTGGCACAATATCTTGGCTCACAGCAACCTCTGCCTCCCGGGTTCAAGTGATTCTTGTGCCTCAGCCTCCCGAGTAGCTGGGATTACAGGTGTGAGCCACCATGCCCAGCCACTTATGAATCTTTGTGAGGTCAAGAACCATGTTTTATATTT
Organism: Papio anubis; assembly: GCF_008728515.1. Lineage (NCBI taxonomy): Eukaryota > Metazoa > Chordata > Mammalia > Primates > Cercopithecidae > Papio > Papio anubis. The sequence continues at coordinate 23,587,728 of NC_044996.1, forward strand.
TAAATATGGTCTCATAACACTTGCATAGGGTCAGTTATATAGATTTTCAGTAAATATTTGCTTTGACTCTAGATATATAATGATCGATTGAATTCATTGTGTTATATGTATTTTCTCAGAGCCCTCCTAGCCACTGATCCCATTACAACAAATTAAACCTATGTCAGAAGTCTTCAAATAAGCATAAAATTACTTTGTAGTATCTAGATCCTGTACTAAGATCTATTCTTTAACCTATATTCCTAACAACATCTCACAAGTATAACAGCACAATTGGAGAAATATATTGGTGAGTTAGCTGGACAAGTCAGAGTCACGGTGTGAGTTCCACTCTCAACACTGCCACCTACTATGACCTGGGACAAACATTAACTTCCCTGAGCCCTAGTTTTCTTATCAGGTAAATGGCGATATTAATACCTATTCTCCTCACATCAGTGGGTTAAGAAAATGTAAATGAGAAAATACATTTATCAGCATGTGTTGTAAAATGTAAAGCACTATGCAAAAATGGGCTATTATAATTACTATTATACCTTCTAACCATTTTTAACTGTCTAGAAAAGAGAACCACTGTTATCAATTACAGATGCTCCTCAACTTAAAGACGGGGTTACTGCCCGATAAACACATCGTAAATTGAAAAATGCCATAAGTCAAAGTAGATTTAATACATGTAACCCACTGAATATCACAGTTTAGCCTAGCCTACCTTAAACGTGCTCAGAACTCTTATATTAGTCCACAGTTAAGCAAAATTATCTGGCAACACAGTACCCTATACAATATTGGTTGTTTACCCTCATGATCGTGTGGCTCACTGGGAGCTGCAGCTCACTGCCACTGCCCACCATCACAAGAGACTAATGTACCCAATATCACTAGCCCGGGAAAAGAATAATATTCAAAATTCAAAGTATGGTTTCCACTGAGCGTATCACTTTCAAAATATTGTAAAGTCAAAAAAATTTTAATCGAACCATCATAAGTCAGGGACCATCTGTATTTCAGAGTAATTCCATCACTTCCCTGTAGAAGGGACTCCAGCTTAGTCTTCAAAGCAAGTGTTAGACTTGGCACATTGTTTCTGTTAGTTGGCCAGGATTCCTTCAGTAATAGAAGCGTATGTTCCTGATCTAAAAATTGACCAATGTGGACACAAAGAGGAAACCTCTTTGTTTTCACTACGTAATAGGGCAGCTCTCTTTGGCTGCACAGTCGAGGCCTTTTGTAATAGTACTTGCTTGCTGTGCTGCCCATGGGGTGAGTTAATGAACCACTAGAGAGCTGCTCTGAATTAAAAAGGTCATACCTGACATGAGCCATTTCAGCAGTAACATCCTGTTCTTTTCTCCTCTTCAAGGGGGAGATTTTATTTTAGACCATCTGTGATTTGCCAAAAACTTAAATTGTGTGGAGGGCAGAATGATCCTTGTGAATAAATGTCAGGAGAGAAAACACACCAGGAATTACAGAATCATCAAATGTTACAAGTGAAAGATCCCTTAGAGATTATCAGGTCCAACCCTCTCATATCACAGGTGAGGAAACTAGCATCCAGAGAGAGGAAGTGACTTAGTCAAGATCACACAGAAAATCTAGTGACGGAGCTGACACTAGAAGCCAAGTTTCCCCAAGTCTCCATACTTCTTGTCCACTGTGCTTTCCTCTACATCAGTTCATTTAAGTTATACATTTGAGATTTTTTAGTGATTTCAGTGTTGTTTCTCTAAAATGGAAACGCTGCCTAATCCACTAGCCAGGAACAGCTGGAATGACCCAGCCCTATTAATTCAGAATATGGCACTTACAGTTTTAGCACAGTCAGTTTCCATACCTTAAAATGTCTGCCACCTCCACAGAGGAGTCAAGCAACCATTTCACACCTACACACTACACAATATTTCTAAGTTGTTTAAATCTTCAGGAACAGGCACCAGCTTTGTGAACAGCTGGATGGCATGGTGGGATATAGCATTAGAGTAGAAACTGAAAGAGTGAATTTACATTTCAAGGTAACTGATGGGGGCTTTGAACAAATCACTTAATCTGCCTCTATCAAATAGAAGCCCCAGTACTAGCAGCACATCTGTGCTCCTTCTCTGGTCCTCTCTTTTGCCCTTAGATCACACAGCATCTAGCACCTTGACTCCATCCTCCAGCCCCTTGTGAACCTTTGAAACATTATCCTTTGAACTTTCTTGGTTCTCTTGATGATCTTGTCCCACTTCCCTTTCTTTTGTCCACCTTAGCCTGCCTTACCCACTCCCTACTCCTCTGAATGGCCTGTTGTGGACTGTTCTTCAAGTGCCCTGGGCTGCCTGCAAGTCCTGAGATTCTATCAGTAAATTTTGGGTGCTGTATGTCAGAAATTCCCAGGTTAGAAATTTGGGACATCTGGCTCTGCTGTAGCCCCAGATCTTGAGTAGTTGGTTCCGGTTCCGTGGATCCTGGACCTAATACATTCTCTTCTTAGATGACTGTCTTTGAGTGGCCAGAACATTCAATGTGATTTAATAATGTTTTAGATGGCGGGATTGGGGTGATCTGGACACTATGTAATTTGGAAGCATTTCAGAAGTAAGTGTGTGTGTCTGTGTGTGTGTGCGCGCGCATGTGCAATAATTAACTCTTCTTTGAAGAGAAAAGAAAGGGTGGAAAATATTCGTGATAGATTATATATGTCAAGTAAACTGCTTTAAGAAATTGCACCATTGATTGTAACTTAAGGCAAAGGCAAAAGAATGAACTAAATTCACATAGTTAACCTTGTTCCACTGCTATACTGGGTAACAGGGGTGCTCTCTGTGACTAGAAGTGCCACACCATCTTTAGCTAAGTCATCCTTATTTTTCCCCATGTATATTTTGCCTCATCTATGTATGTCTTTTTCAGACTCCTAAATTAGGCTGTTGTTGGACATTTTAAGACTCTTTAAAAGCTTTTCTGTAGATGCACTATAATAATTCGCTTGTTCAGAAAACTGGTTTATGGAGTATGTTAGTACAGATGGGCTACAGGAAGCACTGATTCTTTTGGAATTTCTGGTTCTGACTAAGTTCACTCAGTAATTTGGTTGTGAATTCTTCAACCCTTTTGAGTCACTTAGGGGCTTCTCTCACCACAGCTTTATCTGTGGCAGAGCTAGGGTTCACTTAGGTAGATAAGGTGGCCCTATGTAAAGCATGGCCCCAATATAGAGAGTGAAAATTATCATCTCAGGTAGCAAAAATGGGAAGCTCCAATGATGTCTCCAAGCCATTTTGGTCTTGACTCTGGAGAGCAGCAACTAATATTACCTGCACTGACCCAAGAGAACAGAGAAAATCAGCTTAATTCTGAGACTTCAGCCTCCTTTATTTAGCCCTCTAGAACATAGGTCAGTAAACACCACCTATAGGCAAAATTCAACCCATTACCTGTTTTTGTAAATAAAATTTTATTAGAACACAGCTACACCAATTGTCATATTGTCTGTGGCTGCTTGAGCACTGCATAGGGCAAGGCAGAGTAGTTACAAGTGACTACATGGGCTGCAAAGCCTAAAATACTTAGTATCTAGCCCTTCACATAAAAGATTGCCAACCTCTGCTCTAAATTAAAAACAGATGTTTGAATGGAAATATAAAGGTCATTTGGATTACAATTTCAAGTAAAAGTAATTTGTAAGTTGTATAGCCACAATTCCATAGTGTGTGTGTGTGTGTGTGTATATATATATATATATATTTTTTTTTTGAGGCGGAGTCTCACTCTGTCACCCAGGCTGGAGTGTAGTGGCACAATCTCAGCTCACTGCAACCTCCCCCTCCCCAAGCGACTCTCCCGCCTCAGCCTCCCAAATAGCTGGGATTACAGGCGCCCATCACCATGCCTGGCTAATTTTTATATTTTTAGTAGAGACGGTGTTTCACTGTGTTGGCCAGGCTGGTCTCAAACTCCTTACCTCAAGTGATCTGCCCACCTCAGCCTCCCAAAGGGCTGGGATTACAGGCGTGAGACACCGCACCCTTCTATCCCATAGTATTTTTTAAGCAAAATAATTTTACTGTGCATACTGCTTAAAAATTTAGACAGAAGAAAAATGTGAAGAAAGATGTGAAAAATCATTCACAATCACAACACCCAGAGAGAACCTCTATTAACATTTCATTGCATACATTCTCTGACTTTTTTGCCAGTGTATCTTTTTTTAATAAAAACAATTGAATCATATTGTACATACTATTCTGTAGCCTGATTTTTTTCACCTATTAATGTATCTTGGCATCTTTCAATGTCAGTAAAGATAGATTACATCATCATTCCTACTGGCTACAAAGATTTCCATTACATAAATATGTCATCTAATGTATTTAACCAATCCTCTGTTATTGGACAGTTGGGTTATTCCTAATTTATTTTCTTCTTATAGCAATGCCATAATAAACATTTATTGTATGTACAACTTTTCATACTTGTATTTTTTAATATGCTTCTCCAATTTTTTAGAAATCAGTTACTTTTATTATGTCAGAAAAAATAGTCCTCCGCTCTTCTATGGAAAAAAATAGTCCTCCTCTCTTCTATGGTGAACAGATATTTTCATAAATGGCAAGAGGTTTCAATTTTATTAATATAGACACAGAGCCAGAGGGACCAGGAGGTCACCTTCCCTCATGGGTAGGTTGAATTAGTGTACCCAGCCAAGATCATTAAGTAACAGCTTTGCCACCTAAAGCATGTACATCTCAATAGGTTTTTGTGAAAGCTTCTAGTCACATTAAATATTAATGACTGAAGACAAAGCACTGCTTTAGGAGAACATAATGGCCCAAAGGAAACTGGAAGGCTCTATTTAAAAAATAGACAAAAATACCCCACAGCACTTCTAACAGGATCAAATTTCTGATGGAGATAATAGAGCTGGCAGCCAGAATAGAAGGTGGAAACAGCAGGAAGGTGCTATGCCCTGTGGAAGTGGGCTGAACACAAAATGTACTTGGAAACCCAAGATTCTCCTGTCTGCCTCTGGAGCATTAGGGAAGATGGAAAATGAGCACAGAGGTGGTGATATCCCTGCACTGCTCCTGTGAGACAGCCAGTTCCCAAAGCTGCAGCAGGCATTCATATAAGTAGGATTGTCAGTTCACCTTTGAATGTCTCAATTCAGACACATTGGATGTTCACCTAACCCCAAGGAACTCTATTGATTGCCAGTGGTCAGCCTGGGCATTTTTCAGTGGTTTTGGTAAACAGGGAGCCAGTGTTTGAGAAGGCCTGAAAGAAAGTGTTAATCAAATGTTTAATGACAACACAGAAGAGAAGAGAGGAGCAAGAAAGATTATTGTATCTATTTGAAAATACTCTGCCAGTGGTATGAATGCATTCTCCTTATAGATCCATCATCCAGATGGAAAAGGAGGCTGGTCTTTAATATTCTGTGCAATCATTTGTGTGTGTACAGTTAGCCTTTAAAAATGAGATGTCAACACTCAGTTGTTCTTTACCCAACACTTTTCTTCCAAGTTGCCTGTAGTACTGCATGGCATCATGATAGGTAAATTGATGCCCAAATACCCAGACACATGGAGGCAGAGAAATTTCTGCTTTCTCCCTTGTCAAGCTTATGATTCTGTTTTTTCCCGTCTACAACTCGCAGCCCTCTCTTTTGCTTTTCCATTCTGTCTCCATACAGAGAGCTGTCATATGGCTTGCCCTCCCTTGTCTCCTTCAGAGGCCAAGCAAAAGAATACTCCTATTACCCCTGAGATCCACTCTGCTTAAATTACTTCCGAGGAGGCTTCTGCAGCAGCAGCTTAGATCTCAGCAATAGAGCTGCTTGGAGTACTTTCAGGAACTTTAGTAGTTCTGACTCTAACCCAGAGCCTCCTAACCTTCATTAATTGTGACATACCTCTCAGTTTCCAAATTTGTAAGAGCAATAACTAATATCCCGGTGAGAGGAGCAAGTGCTAGCTCTGCAGGAAAACTCTGCCTTGCTTTCCTGCACCAGAGGGATCTCTGCAGTACAGTGATTTCGCCTGCCAAGCTAGAAATCCTGCTATAATCTGGGACACCTATCTGAACTGTATTGCAAATGGCAGAGACTATTTCCAGTCTGCTCCTTCTGTCTATCCACATCTTTTTGCTTTTCCTTTTTTAAAAATTAAATTTTTGAAATTTTGAGATAATCGAAGATTCACATGCAGTTGTAAGAAATAATTCGGAGAGGTCCCATATATCCTTTACCCAGTAACATTTTGCAAAACTGTAGTATAATATCACATCCAGGATATTGACATGGATATAGTGAAGATGCGTTGCTGCAAGGATTTCTCATATTGCCCACCTCCCTCCTGCCTTCCACCAACTACTAATATGTACTCCATTTCTATAATTTTGACATTTTGAGAATGTTATATAAATGGAATCATACAATATGTAACCTTTCTGAATTGGCTTTTTTCACTCAGCATAATTCCTTTGACATTCATTTGAGTAATTGTGTGTATCCATAGTTGATCGTATAGTATTCCATTGTAGGGCTTGCCACAGTTTAACCATTCACCTGTTGAGAACATCGGGATTCTCCCTGTTTTTTGCTATTACAAATAAAGTTATACACATTTATGTACAAGTTTTTGTGTAAACTTAAGTCTTCATTTCTCTGAGATAAATGTTCAGGAGTGTAATTGTGGGGTCATTTGGTAGTTACATATTTCTTTAAGAAACAGCCAAACTTTTCCAGAATCCTAACCAGCATTTGGTGTTGTTACTTTAAAAAAAAAAAAAAAAAAAAAAAAAAAAAAAAAAAAAAAAAGCTATTCTAACAGGTATATATTGATCTCTCAATATGCTTTTGATTTGCATTTCCCTAATGATTAGTGATGTTGAGCATTTTTTTCACATAGCTATTGGCCATTTGTGTGTCTTCTTTGGAGAAATGTCTGTTCAGGTCCTTAACTTATCCTATTCCATAGGTTGACTTTTCAGTCGGTTGGGTTTTTCCTTTGCTGTACAGAAACTTTTTAGTTTGATGTAGTCCCACTTGTATATATTTGTTTTGTTACCTGTACTTTGGTGTCATATACATGAAATCATTGCCTAGTCGAATGTCAAGAAGCTTTCCCCCTATGTTTTCGTCTAGAGGTTTTACATTTCAGGTCCTACATTTAAGTCTAATTCATTTTTAGTTTGTGTATGGTATAAAATAAGTGTCCAATTGTACTCTTTTGCGTGTGGATATCCAGTTCCTCCAGCACTGTTTGTTAAAGAGACTATACTTTCCCCATTGCGTATTTTTGGTGCTCTTGTTGAAGATCGATTAACTGTACGTGTGTGTGTGTGTGTGTGTGTGTGTGTGTGTGAGAGAGAGAGAGAGAGAGAGAGAGGGAGAGAGAGAGAGAGAGAGAGAGAGAGAGAGAATGGATTTATTTCTGGGATCTCCATTCTGTTCCATTGGTCTATATATCTGTCTTTAAGCCAGTACCATACTGTTTTGATTACTTCAGCTTTGTAATAGTTTTTAAATCAGGAAATGTGATGCCTCCAGCTTTCTTCTTTCTCAATATTGATTTGGCTATTTGTGATCTTCTGGATTTCCCTATGAATTGCAGAGTTGTTTTTCCTGTATTTATTTTCCTGTATTTATTTCTGTAAAAATAAAATGTCATTGGGGTTTTGATAGAGATTGCATTGAATCTGTAGATCTCTTTGGGTAGTATGAACATCTTAATAATATTAAGTCTTCAATCCATGAACATGGAATGTCTTTTCATTTGTTTGTGTCTTCTTTAATTACTTTTGTCAATGTTTTGTAGTTTTCATTATGCAAGTCTTTTACCTCCTTAGTTAGGTTTATTACTATTTTATTCTCCTTTGTGCTATTGTTAATGGGAATTGTTTTCATAATTTCTCTTTCAGGTAGTTCAGTGTTAGTGTATAGAAATGCAACTGATTTTTCTATATTGATTTTGTTTCCTGCAATTTTACTGTATTTGTTTATTAGTTCTAACCATTTTCTTAATGGAGTCTTTGGGATTTTTCTATATATAGAATCATGTCCTGTGCAAACAGGGATAATTTACCTTTTGCTTTCCTATTCGGATGCTTATTTCCTTTTCTTGCCTAATTGCTGTGGCTAGGATTTCCAGTACTATGTTGAATAGAAGTGGTGAAAGTGGGCCTCTTTAACTTCTTCCTGATCTTAGGAGGAAAAGCTTTCAGTTTTTGACTATTGAGTATGATATAGTTGTGGGCTTGTCACATATGATCTTTATTATGCTGAGGTCCTTTCCTTCTATTTCTATTTTGTTGAGAGTTTTTATCATAGAAGGGTGTTGAATTTTATTAGATACTTTTTCTGCACCTGTTGAGACAATCATGTGATTTTTATTCTTATTCTCTTAACGTCATATTAATTATTTTTTGTATGTTGAACCATCCTTGTATCCTAGGGATAAATCCCATCTGATCATGATGTGTGATCTTTTTAATAGAATTCTGTTGAATTTGGTTTACTAGTATTTGTTAAATTTGTTGAAATTTTTTGCCTCTGTGTTCATCAGGGATACTGTGTTTCATTTTGAGTATGACTTAGATCAAGTTTCTCCTCCTCCTTTTCCCAAATGTGGATGTCCAATTGCTCCAGTAATATTTTGTTAAAAACTGTTGAATTGGTTTTTACCTTTGTCAAAAATCAATTGAGAATATTTGCGTGGCTCACATATTTTTACCCCTGGCAACACCTCATCTATCCACATCTCCAAAACTAGCAAAAGAGAATAAGGCAACAGAATATGTTATGGCTTTATGCCTTTTAGTAAATAAAACTATAGAAATGATAATAGCTAACACATACGGAGTTTTTGCTATGTACCGTAAACTTTATGCACCTTATTTTACTTATTCCTTAAAACATTCTATAATGCACATACTATTATTACCATTTTGCACATGAGAAAACTAATTCAGAGAGATTAAGTACCTTGCTCATGGATAGGGGGAATCCGATAATCAAACCCAGGTCTTGATCCTAAGGCCTGTAAACCAAAAATAAAATTCTAATGCCCCCTCCAACCATCTAATTGTATCCCTCCTCAGCCAGAGCACCCTAAAATTTAACCTGAAAGACAGGTTCAGGCCATGACAGTAGTGGGGGTTGGACATGCCTCATTATACCCCTCCAGCATTAACATCAACACAGACCTTAAGTCTGATAAGAAACAGTTACAGTCTATTCTCTCTAACCTAGGTCTCTCTAACCTAGGTCTCCACAACTCCTTATCATAACCCAGACATTCCTTTCTATTGATAACTTTTCAACCAATTGCCAATCAGAATATATTTAAATCTACCTGTGACCTGGAAGGCCCCCATCCCCCCCATCCCACCCCCTGTGCCCCCACCACTTCAAGTTATCCTGCACTTCCAGATCAAACCAATGTCAATCTTGCATGTATTGATTGATGTATTATGTCTCCCTAAAATGTATAAAAGCAAGCTGTTCCCTGACCACCTTCAGCACATGCCATCAGAACCTCCTGAAGCTGTGTCACAGGTGCGTCCTTAACCTTGGCAAAGAAACTTTCTAAATTGATTGAAACTTGTCTCAGATGCTTTTTGGTTTACAGTCCCGTCTTAAACACTAGGCTTCTCCTGTAAATACCAGTTCTTTATGTGCCACCAGCCACCCTGGGTAAAAACTAGTGCTCTAATCTACAATCATTATAATGGCAGCGACAGAGGACTGGTTTCTGTTTTGAACATGAAGGCAGGTCTGCATTGGTTCACAGCAACTCCTGGTTAATATCAATGGTCTTCTTATTCTTTAGGAAGTTCTAACTGGAGCAACAAATTTCTACATGTCACTTACACCTATCCCCACCAGCTACTGCAGTATAAAACATCAGACTGCTCTGAAACAATGCTCCTTTTCCCATTCTATTCTTGGTTATATGATCCCTCTGTGTATATACATGTGCGTATATGTGGAGGACAGAGTGACAAAGGGAAGGCTAGTGAAGGCTTCTAAGAACTTGGGCCAGAGCCAAACTTTGGAGGAGCAAACACAGGAAGGGAAGCGGAGACTATGGTTGGACTGATTTTCTGAAACTTTAATTGACTGGTTTTCTAGCAGGAGAATTGTACCCTGTGGCTCAAACTTTTCTCTTTCACCCGTGTTGATTGGGACCTTCACCCACACATGAGCACACAATACCTTGGATAATCTGGAGGACCACCTGGAAGCCTCTCAAAGACCATAGGTATTCCAAGCCACTTTGGCTAAACATTCTTTATCGAAACTGCTATGGCTTCCAATGCCGTTGTTATTGCTGTGAGCGTTCTAGCACATGGGAAGCGTATGTTAGAAACTTTCTAGTGATTGAGCAGGCTATCTGATTAGCTATGACGCTTTTAGTATTTCTGAATTTGTTGTGGGCCAATGCTTCATAAATACCACAAAGATGAATTTGTATTATGACAGGAAGCATTTTAGTTGGTGATCAGACCTTGAGATTTACATTTCCTTATTATCTCCTATTTAACTACTTACCTTCCATTTCGTAGTCATTGAGCTTTGGAGAGACAGTATTATACTTTGAGTTGGTTGGAGGGGGGAAGCAAAAAAAATAATAACAGCAGAAAGGGAGTAGTTAATTAACAGCAAGTGTTTTGGAAAATATTTTACTCAAATTCAAAAGGAACTCAGCTGTATAAATCCATGAGTAATATAAAAATTATGATGGTATTCTGTCACTTGTGAAAATCATTTCTCCTTGTGAAACCTGGAAAATATCCTGATGTGCAAACTCTAAACACCTAACTTCTACCCTGAGGATTCATAAGTTTTTTCCAGAATTCGTGAGTTTTATGATGTCTGAAAATTTCTATACATATGTCCATGGAAAAGCAAAATTTTAAGTGAAGAAAACATTTGATCTCTTGCAGAGGAGGGGATATAACCTTGAGCTTTGAGTAAGGGTTATATGGGTAGTCATAGAGGTATTGAGTACAATATTGGTCATTATATTAAAGATGATAGTCATTTGAAGGCTATCATCACAAGTAGTCACCTCCCCCTTGGAATACCTGAGCTATAGAACTTTAAGCACCATTTAAACTCTGAATGATCATGAGTCTTTTGAGTCTCACAATCCACGCAGTCCACAGACTTTAGTTTCCTTTCCTATCCAACAGGTTCTTTCCTCCTCATTGAAAAAAAATTTGAGCAAGTGAGAGGCCACACGTGTTCTAACTCATTTTTGTATATTAGAAAGCAAGACAGAGAAGTCATCTTTTGCCTCCTGAAAAAGAAAATGCTCTTTTCTCTTTGGACCTTGTCTCTAGGAAAAGTCCATCCTCCCTACCTACATTCCCCTCCTAGAAGCATCCCTTTGCCCTAGTCATCACCTTACAGAATGTTGAGATGCAGGAAGAGGAATTAACCCTATATGTCTGGAAAATATCAGGAGAGAGAAATCACACAGTAATTTGAACAGAAAAATTTTAATATAAATAAGTATTAACTCTAACAGGAGATTGGCCAGTAAGAAGTAAAAACAACTACAAAGAATATAGGACTAACAAATATAAGGAGCAGCCCGTATACCTACAGCTGAACTAGGGCACCCAGGAAAGAACCTTTCCCCAGGGCTGAGATCCATATCTTGTAGGACAAGGGCACAGTCATAGCTCATTAAATAGCAGAGAAATTGCTGTGGTACTACATCAGCAGAACTTGCTGGAATTCTGCCCTGTGGAACTTCTGAGAAATCCACCCTCTATAGTATCAGGGAAAGCTGGTCACAGAGAGGTATCTCACAATAGGCACTCTACCACGAAACATCCTGAGGGAGGGGTACTGGGAGAAGCTGCTGGGCACTGCTGATTATACTCCCAGAGCTGCATGCTTGAAAAATTGCACATGCTGCAGGAACCTCGTCCCTGGGGAGCTGTGTGTGCTGTGGAAACTGGGCCCTGGGGAAGCTGAGAGCCTGAACCACAGGAGCCTGCCAAGTAAGCACACCTAGCACACCAGCACACAGGACCCACAAAGAAAAGCCCCTTCCTCCTGAAATGTCTCCCTAATGCCCTCTACTGACAAAGCTTAACATTGTGCCAGCTGGCAAAGGAAAAATATTTAAAGGGCCCAGAACCATTTTCACAGAGCAGGCAGCAAGGGTGAATTTGGAGCTAAGAGGTAATAGATTGATAACTAGCACACCTACATAGCTCAGGTAATAGTCCTCAGGTAATAGTAACTCTCTAATAGTGTTATTGCCTAGCCCTAGCTGATATTCTGAGTGATCTCTCTTCCTCTTATAATTTGGAGATGGGGGGATAGAAATCAGTTGCCTCTTGCCTCATTGTCTTTTATGACATCCTGTTCAACACCAGCCCCAAGAGAAAACAGAAGATGTGATTCCAGCTCAACAGTGCAACCTTTCCTGCTCTGACTGCCAAGTCTAAGTTACCTTCAACTCTTTGTCCTCCATCTACCTTCACTGTACCATTTGAGATGGGGACAAACATTTGATGACTGTCTAAAATATGTCAGATTGCAGGAGAGGTCACAGAGTTCTGTGGTTAAGAACATGGGCTTTGGGGTCAGGCTTGGATTAGAATTCTTGCTCTACCACTTACTGCCTGTATGATCTTGGACAAGTCGCTTAATCACGTTGAACCTTCATCTCTTCAACTGTAATTGGAGATAATCATACCCACAACTCAAGGATGGTATGAGGATTTGGCATAAGTAATATACCAAACACAAAGCCTGATACCTACGGCCAAAAGAAAGAAATCTGACTTCAAATCTTGACCCCATCTTTTACTATTTCTGAAGCCTCTGAGCAAGTTACTTACACTTCTGTGGCTCGGTTTGCTCCCCCATAAAATAAGAATATTAGCAATACCTGCCTCATAAGGTTGTTGTGAGGATTAAATGTGTATAAAGTGCTTATTTTAGTAGTTAACACACAGGAGGTGTTCAAAAAGTAGAAGCTATATAAAGAGGTATGCCCATTAGGCATTGTGCTATATATTTTACATCTGTTCATTTATTTACTATCTGATTCCTGTTGTCTTCCCTTTACCCAGCCTTACCTCCTTACTCCAGTGCTTCTGCCTACAAAAGGAATACAAGCAATATTTTTGACCATCTGACTGGCTGCTACTCCAGTGAGCAAACCTAGACCACTAGCCAGGCCCTCTTCAGCCCAGAGGCCGTCTTGAGACAGAGTCAGAGAGCTTAGTTACTCATTCTCACTTATGACAAAAGATCTCCATCCCTTGGAGAAGAACTAATTTCCTTAGTAGTTACACAATTGCTTTTTTGAAGTTGGTCACATACCAAGGGGAGAAAGCCAACTCACAGACCTCTAAATCATCGTAAAATCGAACTCTCATTCTACTTCCAGTCATTAGCAAGAGACTGGGAGGCAAAGGGAAGTGAGACTAAATCTTGTTGAAAAGAGCATGTTTTTCTAATGTCAGCACGATATGCCCCTGGCAGAGTGCAGGCCAAGTAACACATCCAAATTCCTCCTTTATCGGAAAAACTTCAGGTACTTCACAAGCAGCCATTTGTACTCGTATATATATTTGGCTCATCTATTGCATAAGTGAAACCCCCAGGTAAGACATCTTAACCTTTGTATTTGAAACTGATGCAACTTAGCAGGAGGCAGGAGTGTGCGTGAAAATTGAAGAAGCCTGTAACTGTCTGGTCAGTCTCTTCCACTGGGCATGCATATCAGAGTGATGCTGTGTATCCCCAGCCATTACTTTCACTGTGGATTCCATTGTCATCAATCCTACCCATGGAGCCTCTGCTTTACAAGGAAATCTCATAAGGGAAAGGGTTTTGCTTTGTTGGAGAGGTCTTTATATTGCAATTGAAGAGAGGTAAAGGAGTTGTTCCTGGGATGTTTCCTTGGAACTCGCAAATAAAGACTTCTGGTGGGTTCTGCCTCTGAGCTACTATGCAGCATGCCATCTGAAACTGTTTGTTCTTGTGTATTCCAACTTCTTTTGTTTGTCTAACTTCCAACCTGAGAGATATTCCAGACAGTAAGGTATCTACAATGTTCCTGATCTTTTCTTTTAAGCATATATTTTTGTGAATTCCTACTTTGTCAAATGATGTTATCACTAAGCAAGAATCTAGGATTTGACTTCCCAGCACTAGGGTATGATGAACATTTCATACTCAATGTTGTTGCTTAGATGTTCCATCTAGACAGAAATCATTATTCCAGTTCACCCCTTTACCCAGCCTATGCCTAAGGAGCTTTGCAAGTGGCATCTACTCACAATAAGCTACTGTTGCTGTAGCCATCACCTCTAGAGATGCAGGAGTTACTCACCTTGCCAGTTTCCCATAGTCCTATCCAGCTTCCTGAGAAATTTCACTAGCATTCCTGCAAACTAAACTTAACACTAGATGGCAAAGACAGCCTTACCTGAACCAAGGTCTTGGAACTCAGTCAGTCTCCCAGCAGATAAGCACTTGCTATTCATTGTAACACAGCCGCATTGAATAGACATGTGCAAGTGTGGAAAGAGAATAAGACACCTACATGCAGCCCATGCATGTTGAGGTGGGGTAGGTCTGTCACCCAGGGACCTGGATATGGGATTAGAATAAAATATGATTGTTAAAGTGCACAAAAACATGGCAATTTTATTTCTGTTGTTTCTAATGGCTTGAAGGGAGAGCTCCATGTTATCCTGCCTCTGCCATTTTAAAAAACTCTTTCCTTTCTTCACTCAAGCAGAAGACAGCAAGGAGAGCTGCTCATTCTACTTCTGAGCTATCCATGCTCGATTCAATTGTTGCAAGGACTGGAAAAGCTATAGATAGTGGGACCTGTTTTTCGGCTCAAAAATGACTGGGAAGCAATTTTAAATAATAGTTTCTTTAAAGAAAAAAAACAGATTTAACAGATTAAAAAGTGATTAGAAGTTCATATCCCTGGGAAGACAGAATAAGAGGAGTATGTTAATATTTCTATAGGAAAGGTTTTTGCATTTGGGTTAATATAAGAGAGAACTTGGATCACAAAGATTTCCTTGAACCCTGAGGCAGATTTGTTAAGGAGACTGCAGCTATGGGCAGGAGGATCTGCTTACTTTTGCTGCCTGTTCTGGTGAAAAGTAGGTCTCTTCAGGCTGATACTCAGCCAATATGCACTGGATAGTCATACCAGTTCAAAGATATTGAAAAACTTCTGTACCAGTTGGTAAATAAGCACTGCCAGCAACCCCCTGTGTGATCACCTGTCACCCGGGCCACCCTGATCCCTCTAGTATCACCTAGACTTTCCCACAGTCTAGTAGTAATGGATTGACCCCTGGCTAAGACATCTTAACCCAGGTAACACGCCTTAACCTTTGTGTTTGAAACTGATGCAACTTAGCAGGAGGCAGAAGTAGGCATGAAAATGGAGAAGCCTGTAACTGTCTAGTCAGTCTCTTCCAATAGCTTGGAGGCAGAACCCACCACAAGTCTTTATTTGCAAGTTCCAAGGAAATACCCCAGAAACAACTCCTTTACCTCTCTTCAACTGCAATATAAAGAGCTCTCTAACAAAGCAAAGTCCTTTCCCTTGTGAGATTTCCTTGCAAAGCAGAGGCTCCATAGGTAGGACTGATGCCTGTGGAATCCACAGTGAAAATAATGGCTGAGGATTCACAGCATCGCTCTGACATACATGCCCAGCATGGCACAGCAAGAGGGTCTCCCAGGCCCTGTTCCGGTGCTAAGGTCTTGTGTACAGTTCTGTTTGGTTGCCCATGCCATGCTGGTGTTTGAATATTTTGAACATCATTCCTGATTCCCCGATATTGTCTCCATGACTTAAGGCCATTTTTGTAGGCAGAATCAACTAGCTCACCAGAGGACCCCTAGTAGATTTTATTGCTCTTATATAGGCTAAGTTCAATTGGCAAAAGAAATTAATATGGAAAACATTAGTAGCAAGATTAACTTGAGGACAATTTTTATAAAAGTTAAGGAAAGCATTTCCACTTTGAAAAATACCAATAAATAGTGTGAACTGCAATTATTGTCAGGTGTTACAATACTGTCAGCAGATCAAAGAACATAAAAACTGATAGAGTTATGCTGGCTATTTGTACATTCACTATGCCATATCCTGCAGGGGGGCAGGTAGTTCAACAGTATATTAAGCACCATCCCTGCCATCAAAGTTTTTATTGATACATTTCAGGAGGGAAAATAGCAAGGGTGCCCAGTTAGCTGTTAATACATGGTAAAATGCTAATAGGCATTTAGAGAATCACATTAGTGCCAGGTATCTCTTAGAGAGGTAGAGTCAGAATACTTTCTATGGTACAAGAGAACCCCCGGACTGGAAAATGTTCAGTTCCTGGGAAACAAAATGGAGAGGGGTCCCTTAGACAAAACCAGATTATCCTTGTGATGTTAAATTAGTACTGATTCTGCAATGAAGAGTAATATTTAATGCTATAAACCCTGACTATTAAAGAAAACCTTACTGAAATCAGAATGATACAAAACAGACCATTGCTGGATTCCTTCTGCTCCTATGATGGAAATAAATTGGATAATTTCGATTCCTTTATCATCCTGTATGAATTATATTTCCTAATAGAATGCAAATATCATTGGTAAAGAGAGAAACGCAGAGATGAATCATTATAATGAATGTTCAAATAAAGAGCATCAGATTCAGAAAGCTACATTACTATATCGCCTAAATAAAACCAACCAGGATTTCCCACTGCAAACAGTCTTAGGCTTTTGTGTATAACATGTTTGTTAAAGTGCAGTGACTGGAACACTGATTCCCCCTGGGTAGTGCTGTAGTTGGTAGTACTGTCGCAGAGGCCTTCTGGAAACCCAACAAAGTTCTTCCGTTGAGGTTCTCTAAGCCACTTCGAGTAAAATGCATCCCTCCTGATTCATTGGTATCCATTAGCTTTCTTTGCTTCTGAATAACAATGTCCTGCCCCAGACTTGCTACCACCAGCTGGAATGGGAAGGGTAATGCAGAAGGATGGCATGTCTTGTACCATACCCAACTCACTCACCCTCCATCCTCACCTTGGGATCTCTGGCACTTGTCAAGTAACTTCCCTGTATGGGAAGCTTATAGGGATTGAAGTTGCACCTGTGGGTGTAGGGAAGGGTCTCTCTAGTTGTCAGACAGGAGATTCAGCTTACTCTTTTGCCTCATTCACTGAATCAGTTCTCACTGAGTGCCTACTACATACCAAATGTAGCCGCTTATCTTTATTCCTAGAAGTCTATCTGCCTTTTCCTTTCCCCACGTGGTGTGGCCAATTCACTGGTAATTTCAGATATGCATCAACCTCAATTCTCTCCTCTGATGAGCTTAGGTGGAATTTAATAATCCCTGCTAAATTGTCTTGCGACTCTGTCATATGAATAAAGACTATGGACTCTAGGTTAGATTGTAAGCATCAAATTAATTTTACTGCAAAGGTCAGGCTGCTCTCCTGGCATTCTGTTGTGCTTGAAGGTTAGTAACTACATGCTTAACCAAAACCTTCCTTTCTGAGCTGTATTCAAGACAGATTTTAAGATACAGCCAGATTGAAAAACAGATATTTAGAGATAAAAGGTTGTGTACTCTGACCTCCAGGAAACAGCAAGCAGCTGCAGAGATTCCATGTGTATACGCAATACATCATCATTTCTAGGAGATGATGGGCATTACACTTAGCACCTCTTGCTCCCAAAGCAAATGTCTGCTCATCTTTTCTACCAAGTTGCTCATGTCAGAGTAAAGAAATATTTCTTCCCAAATGACTTCTAAGCTTGAAATGCTGCCCCTGGGGAAGCAAGGCCTATCACCGAAGTTTGGCTGTAAAAAGACATATTCATATTCAGATAATGGCAGACGACATCTCTATCCTGGTTCCCTTTAACCTTCATCTGTCTTCCTAATTTACCACAGGCTCTCTCATTCCAGCTGACCCCCTTTGACCAACCCTGTTGTGAGTTCATGCACTCCTGATGTATGTGTCTAATATACTTATCAATTCAAGTTCTACAAGTAACAGTCATGTAATAATGTGCCACTTATACTCCTGGAAAAATCCAAAGATGGACTCTGACACTATAAAGTCGCATCTAGGCTGTTGTTAGGGTTAAAATTCCTTGAATCTATAGGGGCTGGGGTCACAAACAGACTTCTTATAGCATGATAGTTCCTTTAGGCATAATTGTTGTATTTTTCAAATGTCCTAAAAAGAGATAGCAATTGCCAACTTTCTGTTCCAGAGAATAGGTCCTATAGAAAGAAATGCAATCAGCTTGCAACTCTAAATTTTATTATTCACAATGAGAAATTTACAGGTAAATCACCAGAAGCTCTGTAG
This sequence comes from Papio anubis, assembly GCF_008728515.1. NCBI lineage: Eukaryota > Metazoa > Chordata > Mammalia > Primates > Cercopithecidae > Papio > Papio anubis. The sequence continues at coordinate 23,606,103 of NC_044996.1, forward strand.
GCTGTTGCTCATTACAAAGATCAGTTTCACCTGTGACAGTAACACTGCTGACCCACTGTGTCCAGGACAGCATGTGTGTGCAGTGGTAGAGTTCTCTAAAGCCATCCACACCCTCTGTCCGAGTCTCCTATAGCCAGTAGTGTTTGCAAGTCAAGGCAAAGTGAGGTCTGTAACCTGTGGCTGTGGAGCAGAGGAGAATGGGAAGTGAAGTTTTCTCAAGAAGGCATCATCTGAGACACTGTGAACCCTAGCAAAGATGCTAAAATGATCCAGAATGCTTTTTGAAGGAAAGTTCAAACCCTCCCTGCAGATTTCTATGAGTAGAATAACACTCCATCTGGACAGACACACAAGTCAAACGCCTTAATTTCTGAAACGGAGTGACAGCCACTTTGTATGTCTTAATAGCTAAAATGTGTGACTTGCTCTTTTCAGCCCACAACACAGATTATCTGCCTTCTGTGTGCTCATGAGAGCACTCAATCTTAAATCAGTTGCCCTCTAGTTCTTAGGTGTATATAGGGACATGCCAACCAGGAGTACTTGCCTGAGAAGCACTGTACCCAGGGAAGCAGGCCCTGTCAGTGGAATTTGGTTCAAAAATGACACGATCATATTCAGATAATGGCAGACACCTCCATCCTGGTTCCCTTTAATGACATCTGTCCTTCTGATTTACCTCAGTTTCCTCCTGTTCATCTTCCTTGCCCACCCCTGTTGTGAGTGCATTTACTGCTGATGGAAATGTCTAATATGCTTGGCAGTGTAAGTCCTACTGGTAACATTCATGCAGGAATATGCCAACATCCCATCTTTTCTTCTAACCAGTATGACAAACCAGACTTGTCACTCTATACTTGGGACTTCTGTAGAGTCTTGTTTGGTCTTTATTTTGTGTGTGAATTTGTCTACACCCAACTCCAAGTAGATAAGCTCTCTGAGGAAAGAGCTTCAGTCTACTCAGAGTCTTCTGCTTCTCCTGTGTCCCTCTCAGCCATTAACAAATAGCACAACAGGGCTCCGTAAGTACCTGTTAGTTCATTTGTAACTAGAAAATGTTACCCCCAGTGGATTATACTGGTTTCTGAACTGAGATGTACTCTTTTTTTCCTCTCAGAAGTAAGCTTTTACTCTAAGCTTGTATTAGACTCTGCCAGAAGTAAACATGTCTTTTGTGGGTCTGTGCTGCAAGCTACAATCAGATTTTCCAAATGCAGTGGCTTAAGGATTATGTGCTTTTCACTATAGCCGAGAGGGTGCGTAAAAATCCTGACCCATTGCATTCCATAGATGCTGCCATCATGGAAAGAGCAGGCTGAAGGCCTTCGCTTCCTTACCTTTGCTGCCTTTATAACCCAAATTCTTTGATGGGCCAGGAGGGCGGCCTCTGCTGATTTTCACTTAACCTCTCTATGCCTCCCTATTTTCCTCAGAAAAGTCCATCAATATCGACCTGCTTTCCAGGGATATTTGAGGACGTAATGCTGATAAGAAAACACTCTCTATGAGAGAATATTGATGACAGTTGTTTTGTAGCCACAAAGGGAGAGGGTACCCAGCAGTAATTGGGGGCCATGTTTAGCCACCCAGCCACCCATTATCGTTAGTACTCAGATTGATTCTAATGCATCATAATAATGCAGCTTGTAATCCACATGTAGAGGGGTAATTTATTGTCAGGTGGTGATTGTTAGTAATAACAAGCCGTTTGAACATATTCAGAACATAGTTGTACACATCTCTTTTGTTTCTCTTCCTTCCTTTGTTTGCAAGTCTAATTTTTACCCTTTTGCCTATCCTATTTTCTCCTTTTACACTTCATATTATAATATTGTTTTTATTCTTTTTAAAGATAGAAGCTTAGTGTCCCCATGAGCAGATAAAACACAGGACCCTAATTTGGAAAAGGAGTTTTAGGTTGCCAAGTCCTATTTGAGAATGGTGGTGGATTTTATCACTCAGCTTTATTAATGGACCTCATTCCCACTGTATTGCGTTTCTTTCCCTAATGTGTTTGTATAAAAGCTCTTGCCTCTTCCATTAACCCCTTTGGCTGGTGTTAACTCATTCCCGGGCATGGGTTGCCATAGCTGCAGCCGCCCCTCAGCTGGAGCCCCCATGCTAGCCCCTTCAGAGGCCATGTGGGGCTTGCCTGCTTGTTCTAGGCGTCAGCTGTTAGGCGGAGGGCAAGAGTCTTACAACCTGAAAGGTCAAACAGCCTTTCCTATGTGTTTAAGCCCTGTCTGGTTTTTTGTTTTTGTTTTTTTTCTTAGCAGCAGATGGGCATGTGGCTGTCCAGCCTCAAGCTGGGAAACGTGTGGGAACATTACCAGCATTCTTCCTCCCTCACCCCCTCCTGGGCACCTAAGCAGGTAGCCTAACTTGATGTTCAAAAAGATGATCAATATTTCCCCTCTGTTGTTTGAATCTCTTCCTTCAACACCTGAGGCAGCTGTGGGGAATTGTGCACAACTTGCGTCTGTTCACCGAAATAATTGCCAGCAGCTTTATGGAGCGTCTCTTGTGTGTGTTTTTGCGCATTTACAGATTTGATTATATCGTTTGCAGAATGGAAACGTGGCTTTCCACTGCTTACTCTCATTCTCATAGATCTTCAAGGAGAGACCCTTTAAAAAACAGAATGGAAATGACATGCAAATGGTTATGTTAATAGCACACAGGCAAAAGTCAGGACCTTCAGAAGGTTCCTCAGGCGCAAACTGATCAGGTGCTGAGCACATCTTGCATACATTTCAGTTTGAGTTACCAACCTGCACTGTCCTGTGAGAAATGATTAGGAAGAGAAAATGTTACATGCCTATAATGTGTGACTACTTTCTGCCCTGGGCTCCGGCACTGACGTAGACGAGAGCAAACACAACTCCCTCATACGCAGGTTGGGCAGGTACAGTGGGATTTGAGGAAGATGTTTGAAGTCAGGGGGGGGGGGGGGGGGGGGGGAAGCTTCCACGTGGACCAGTAATAAAGCATCGGAAAAGAAGTTTTAATTTTATCTGTGATGTGCTGGCTTTACCAGGCAGCTGGCAAGGATAAATCTGTGGATTAGCTCCAAACTTAGAAAATTCATAACCGTTTAGTTGTTTACCTCGACTTTAATAGAATCGATGTCATCAACAGCAGCAGAGCAGCAACATTGTTTACTTACCTTTATATAGTATTTTATAGCTTTCAAAATACTTTTCCAATTAATATCCCTTGTTTATCTCATCAACCCTGTAAGATCAGTATTATTGTTTTCTACAATTTTGTGATGAAGGAACCCAGGATCAGAGATATTAAGTGACTCGCCTAAGTTACATAGCCAGCAAATAGCACGGTCTTCTGGCTCCAGACCCCTGAGGTACCCATGCTAGGCAATACTCACAGCTCTGTCACCCTGCTCTGTAGCCTGCTGCCACCTCCATATTGCCTGATCACCTCTGAACTTCTGGATAAACGAATTAGGGCCCATGCAGGCATTCATTTAAAGAACCAAAGGAAAGTAGCCATGTTAAAAAATAATTACTGCCTTTACATATGAATTCACTGCTAACTGATATCTTTGGCACTCATGTTTGTTCCTAGATCACTAATTACTCATCTAGCTGGGTGGAGGAGGGGTGGTGAGAGAGACACAGAAAGGAAGGTAGGTAGAGAAAAAGAGAGAGAAGGAAAAAGAGAGGGAGGGGAGGGAGAGGGAGGCAGGGTGGGACAGGAGTATGAAGGAGAACAGCACAGAAAGCTCTTGGCAACTAAAGAATCCTTTAGAAATTAAGATAAAACATTTTTGAAGAGACAGTATCAACTTATGTAGTAGAACTATAAAGATAAGCAAGGAATTATTAACACAAAATTCAAAACGGTAGTTATCTTTGAGGGGAGATGGAAGCGATTAGGGAGGGGTACATGGTGGACTTTAAAGGTAATAGTGATATTCTTTTTCTTAAACTGCATGTTGGGCATACAAATTTCATTGCATTGTTGTTTATACTTTACACTTGTATCTTACAAATTTTCCTGTGTACCTACTCAATATGTAATTTAAAAAATTAGAAAAAGACACTGTGAGTCAGTGGAAAAGAATAGGATTTGGTGTACAGAAATTAGCTTTACATTTTCAAGGAAGATAGCCACTCTTGAAAACTAGGTTCACTTTGGTAGAAACCTTAGCCAGTTGGCTCTGACAGTGTCTCCCAGTGACATACGAGTTAGTTTCTCAGGAAGCGGTGATTTGCAAGGAGGCATGCTTTCCCAGAATTTTCCTGGGGTCTTTGAGTATTTCAGCTGCCTTGCCCATCACCTCACCTCCTTTCTGACAGTGAACTTCTAGCTTCTTTAACAGACAAGAACAGTGGCATGGTCACTTGGGAATTTGAAGTTAAGTGCTTGAACTGTAACCATGGATTTATGGTCTGTTATCCAAAGACTTATTATCTTTATGGCTTTCCTTGGTGTTGGACCTGACGGAGAATGCAATGAACTGGTGGGCTTGTGTACTTATTTTTATCACCCGTTGGTTTCTCTCTGGCCAATCTAGTCACACTGTAAGCACAGGCTGTCAGGAATTACAGCTTTTCTTCCATGTGGAAATAAGTGGATAAGCAAATACTCCCAGCCTGATTTTCTTTCCAATTCATTATTTACAGGGAATTCACCCTTTGTAATCATTTTCAAATCAAATTTGCTCTACCAATCCCTGTAAGGTTTACTCTGGAGATCATCACTAGCCCAGACGCCTTTTATTTTTTAACAGCTTATGTCTCCTCCATGTTAATGCCAATAAACACACACATACACACACACGCACGCACGCACACACACACACACACACATACACATGCACAAATAGATTAAAGGTGATTTCACTAGTGGCCTGGAGATTCACTCAGGAAGAAAATTTAAGTTACAGCAGAAATGGATGAAAGAAAGTTAATAACTCACATGTGTTTGCTATTTGGACTACTGTTGCTATATTAAAATATTCAGAAGAGCTATTGAATTAAACATGGCAAAATACATCACATACAGGATAGATTTCAGGAAAAGCACTATTATTAATACTGTCCCAGAATCACAAACTGCCAACCAAATTTACTTGCATATGTATTGTTCCTGGAGTATGCTGATACAGCGGGTGTCCTGTGCCCAGCTGTCGTGGAGGTCACAGCAGTGGCCATAATCTCCGTTTGTCTTGTTAGAAAGCTGTCTGTGGAGAGCAGGTTCTTCTCCTGCCTACCCCCTTGCTTCCCAATCTTGTCATGGATAATTGAGCTACAACATTAGGTAATTCTGGCTTTCCTCCACCACAGATGGGGGGATCAGGAGAGACAGCACAGATACAAATGTCATCCATGGTTTTAGAGGGAAAAAGCAAATAGGTTTTGGCAGCAGGTCTGATGGGTTGGGGGTATATACAGTGGAGGAGGGTAACACTGGAAAATCTTTTTAGGATTTTATTAGCAGTACCACTTTTAGAAAATGCATCAATCAGATGAGAGGAATACAAGTTAATCCCACTGTTTTTTTCTGGCAGTGTTCTTGGTAAAGCACTTGTTAAAGATAAACCATCTTGTCCTTTTTTTGTTGTAAATACATTCTCTCCTATTAAGTTGGTGCAAAAGTAATTGCCGTTTTTGCCATGACTTTTAATCACAAAACCGCAGTTACTTTTGCACCAATCTAATATTATGAATGGCTGGTTCCTGTACTGGTGTTTTCATGTTCTTTCCACCTGAAGAAATTGTAACACTCCCCTCTTTCCTTACCCCAATGGCCGCTGTTTTCCATAAGATATCAGAGGTAATGCCCACCATTGTTAGTATATTGATAATAATTACTAGTATTCTACAAGCATTTACTAAGTTAGGCACCACGATAGATCTGTTTTGTATATTTTCTCCTTTAATCTTCACTATAGCCCTATAAGATGGGTTCTATTATTATCCCATTTCTCAGATGTATAAAATGAAGCACAGAGACATGAAATCACTTGCCTAGCATCACACAGGTAATAAATGGTGGACCAGGACTAGAACTCAGATCTAATCCAAAGATTATGATCTTAACCACTGTTATAACCCCATTTTTTTTCTCTTCATTCAGCATCGTTCAGCATTAAGGCTTGAGAGTTTATCATGCCTGATCTAGCCAAATGCATTCTAGTGGTTGATGGGAATGTGTTATGGTTTTCAAAAAAACAAAAAAATCAGTCATTTGAAACATGAAGGGTAGTGAAGATAATGTGACAGTATGTGTAATAAAGTCTGTTGTCTTTTGATTATTTGTCAAATTGGAGTAGAGTTTGAAAACTCTAGTTGGGCTGCTTTGCAGAGGTAAAGAAGCAAGAAAGGGGCCAGAACTGCTGGCCCAAGGCAAAGCCGTTAGTCACTGCCTCCTGCGGCTGTATGTGTATATATAGCATTGCCCTTAATATCTGAGGATGGCCCTGCTGAGGCAGCTAGTACTTCAGCCAAAGGTCCCATTATCAGCAGGATTTACCACCTGACTTATTTATAGTCATCATGGCCAGGGTCCCACCCCGCCTCCCCACCGACTTAGACCATGGCCTTGTAGTTAATGACTTGCACAGCAAGTCAACAATATAGCCTAACACCCATCCTCTCAGAGTCAACCTACTGGGAATACAAAATGACTCCAGTTGTTCCACATTCTACTTTTAGGAGAGAGAAATGATAAGGAAATTGATATGGCAAATATTCTCCACTCACTCCCATTTCCCTAAACAAGAACAACTTCCATTCTAGGTTTTAGACTTAGTACAAATACAGCCTTATTCTGTACCTTTTAAGATATTTGTAGTGCCATGATAATTGGCTTAGTTTTCAAAACTCAGTTTAAAGTCACTTCCTCCAGCTTCACATCACTTCCACAGTGCTCCCCTCCCTCCTCCACCACCTCCTCTCCTTAGCGCCATCTTAACAGGGGAACTGTCTCCCCCTTCTTCATATCTCTGTTTAGCCATTTTTAAACTGTACAGTAGTTTTTGTTTTCTTATCTGCCACTCCCACTAGTCTATGAGCCCCTCAAAGGACAGGAAAACATGTAGTTTTCACCTGGGTACCACCACATAGTATATGGCTTTCACAAGTTTGTTAAATTAATATTCAGAATGTATCTCGTAGCCTTGCAATAACTTCACTCAAAGATTCAGGTACAACTAGCACATATTGATTACCTGTGTTGTTTTCACCACAACCCTGTGAAAGGGTAGCATCATTCTTATTTATAGATAAGAAAACTGAAGCTCTGTGTTTCTCAAATTTGTAGTGGGTATAAGAGTTACCTAGGGTACTTGTTCAACAGGCAGAGTCCCCAGTGCCACCCAGGTGAAAACTTCAGCAGTGAACCCTGGAAATTGGCCTATTTAGCAAGCACCCAAGGTGATTCTGATGCACATGGTTGGAATGTAATTTGGCAAACACAGGTGTAAGTGATTGCTACATAGTGAGTAAATGGTAGGGCCAGAGTTCAAACTAGCCTTCCAAACTCCAGATCTTGTTCATGCTATATTTATCCTTGTCATACTCTATTTTCTATGGCAAGGAAGTAGACTGAAACACGTTGGAAAGATTTTCAGCAACAAGGGCTACAGCAAAACAGCTTGTGGGTTAGCCCCAGGACTGGTGTGGGTATTTTTTTCCTCCAAGAGATCTTTGCCAGACATCCAAGAGCATAGCAGCAGTGTTGCCAAGTCACCTTTTACTCAACTTACCTTGGGAAAGCACAGACCACAGAGCTTTGGGAACTTAACAAAGTTTATGCTTCTATTTTTTTCTTTCTCCACCCCCTCCCCCACCAGCAGCCATGCCATTAACTTAAAGAGCATGCTCAGTACCTGAAATGCAGTTAGTTGATTAGTTTAAATATTAAGATTTCTAGTTGAAAACCAGTAACTACAACATCTGGAGTCCTGACAGTAATATTTATGTGTTTGTTTTAAAACCAGGAAAAGAGTTGTATGACCTAACAGGCAATTAGTGCAGATGTTAAAGGAACTGAGATAGGTAGCATTTTTTTTTTTTTTTGAGGCCCATCTATGCTTTTTGGTGTTCTTTACCTAAATATTAGGTAAGAAAATATGAAATAAATGTGATGATGTAATCCTAGATTAGAGGACCATAGTCAGCCATTCACTCTAGACCAAGTAACATTAGTTCACAGGTACCTGAGAAGTCCATGAAGCCAGGGGGTTAGCAATTACAGACTGTAGTCCAGAAAAGCCCCAGAAGAGCCTCTCTAGGGGAGTCAGCCACTGCTCTTAGTAGCTGAGGAAGCCCTCTAAGTTTCCCACAGTGGAGCCTGATGGTATTCCAGAACCCCTGGGTCCAACCTATTCTCCTGGCTCAATTTGCGTAATAACCTTGAACTGGAAAGTACTATCCCTGAGATTCTTCAGCCCATGCCAGCCCACCCTGAAATTACCAAAGAAGCCCTTGGCTGCAGCTCAAAGATCCCGCACAGGGCATTTGAATGATTTCCTCCTTGCCAGAAAAAGGGAAGAGAAAGATAAAGGAAGTAGGGTTAAAGTCACGATCAGGTACTTGCTCTGTGTCAGATATTGGGCTCAGCATTCTTAGTGATGGTATATAGCTCAGTGGTTAAACATGTTGTCTCTGGAGCCATATTTCCTGAATTTGAATTCCAATTCCAACATTAACTATATCTGTGGCCTTGAGCAACTTGTTAACTTCTTTGTGTTTCATACTCCTTGTCTATAAAACGGGTATAATGATAAATATCACTTGTCTCATAGAGTTGTTGTAAGGATTATATTGTGTAAAACTGTCAGTGGTGGAAGTATCCAAGTTACCTGTGGCAAATCCATACAGGTCTGCAGCAACCTCAGTTCTTGCCTCCTCAGAAGAAAGAATTCGACTGAGGGGCATAAGGCAGAAGAAGAGACTAAGGCAAGTTTTAGTAGTAGTAAAAATTTATTAAAAAGCTTTAGAGCAGGAACGAAAAAAGAGTAAAGTACACTTGGAAGAGGGCTAAGTGGATATCTTGGAGGTCAAGTGCCCTGTTTGACTTTGGACCTAGGGTTTTATATGCTGGCATACTTCCAGCATCTTGCATCCCATTTCCCTTGATTCTTCCCTTAGGGTAAGCTGCCTGCATGTGCGGTGGCCTGCTAGCACTTGGGAGGTGAGCATGCTCAGTGTGTTTACTAGAGTTGTACACATGCTTACCTGAAGTGTTCTTCCCTGTTCCAGTGGAATGCCCCTGGAAGGTCATATATCAGTTAAACTGTGCCATTTTGTCTCTTAATGTGCATGCTTGAGCCCACTTGCCCAGTATCGGAGATCTTATTGAGATGCTGCCAATCACCAGTTTCAGGTGTTTTTATTTATTGGGAAACTACCTTTCCCTGGTGCTGGCTATGATCAATTATTATTTTAGAGAGGCAGTGTGACAACTACCTGATAGTCGCCTGACATTCCTGGTGGGGTTGGGGGAGCCCTCTCCTGCCCCACTCATGCCTGGCTAGCTACCTACTGTAATAATACATGCAAAGCTTTAAAACCATGTTTAGCACATAATAAGCATTTAATCAATATTAGGAATCAACGTCATTATCATTATCTTTTATATGAAAGATAGGTATCATTATCCCTAGCTACAAGTGAATAAACAGGTTAAAAAGTTTGTGGAACTTGCCTAAAATCATTCAGCTAGTCAGGAGTACAGCCAAGATTGGATTTTAGATCCATCTGGCTCCCAGTCCTATATTCCTTCTACTATACCTTGTTGCCTTCATAAATGTAGGGTATGTGCTGTGAGTTCCTTGAAGAGGCACATACCAAACTCTGTGGCCTTCTTCTTCCTCACTGTACCACACCCTCACTGCAACTGCCATCTGGAGGGCTGGCCTGGCTCCATGGCTTTAAATTGATCTAATTTAAATATTGAACATCTTGATAACTGCTCCAATACAGAGGTAGCTGTCTTCAGGACCCTCTAGCTTATAGACTAAAACAATAAATCTTCCAGGATGAGGTTTAGTTTGTGAAAGCACCCTCTACCCTGGGATTCTCATCTGTATACCTTGAGGATCAAGCTACTCTCTTCCAACTCCTGCCCTGCCATACTCACAACTCATGTGAAAATGACTCCCTACTATATAAATATAGGCCAGCAAAAAGACCCTTCCCTTGCCTCTCTTTGTCTTCCCTTCCCTTATCTCCCTGTCCTTTCTCAAGGAAAAAAAAATATTATGACTTCTTGATTCCCTTGAGTGGCTCTTTGATCCATCCTGCTTGTCTAATAGCATCATCTCTCTCAAGCCATCTGGGAGCCTTGTATTACAAAAGCCTGCAAAAGCCCCTGTCAGTTCTCTCGCCTGCATCACGGTGATGCAAGCTGTGGCGTCACTTGTCGTCTGCAATAGGAGGGACTGTGGCCCGTGCCTCGGGCTTCAGTGCATTGTTCACAAACAATGATAGATTGTTAATTTTCAAAGAATATGAAGAGAAAGTCAAAATAACACCTGCACTGCCATAATATATTGCTTCATAAGCAGTAAATACCACGCAAAAGATAAAGCCTTGAGCCCCAGGCTTAATGCAGACCCCAAATGTGATTTATTCTGCTGTTTCCTTTCCCTTAGAGAACAGAAAATAATGTTATTCCTTGGTAGGACACCCAACCCTGCCCCTGGGTCATAATCTATCACAACAAATACTTCTTGAGTGCCTACTGTATGTGAGGTCCTATGTGATATGCCAGAAATGAGGTTTTCTTCCACATTTTGTGCAAGCATTTTCTAAACTTCCTTTCTCTTTCCTTTGTCATGGTGTGCCTACTGCTATTTCCAGGACTATTCTCAAACAGCAACCTATCAGCATTCCATGGTACCTGGACTCCCCATGACAAACATCATTTCTTTGATGCGAAGCATAGAAGTAACTGTGCTAAAAGCGTTAATAGGTTCTTGAGATGGAGTCAGGGAGGAGGGTTTGATCAGATAGTCTTAGTTGCACAATAGCATAAGAGAGTAGGGTAGGGCATAAACTACAGAAGTTGGAGTTGCCTATACATGTGATAGATGGAAAAGGATTGTGGAAGAAACCAGGAGTATAAGGTGTTCTCCAGTAAGAACACATAAAAATTGCTACAGTAGAACAGGATTTCTCAACCTCAGCACTATTGACATTTTAGGCCAGATAATTGGTTCTTATAGGGGGTTGCCCCATACGTTATAGGATGTTTAGCAGCGCCCCTGGCCTCTACTAGATGTCAGTAGCAACTACCTGCTGCCAGGTATGACAATCAAAAATGTCTCCAGATACTGCCAAATGTCCCCTGCGGGGCAAACTTAGCACTGCAATAGAGGACATTGAGAGCACCCATCTGTATAATGATGAGCTCTAGAGCCCTCATCTCAAATATTACATAATTTGATGAATCCCCTAGTTTGGTAGGGCATAGTGGTCAAGAGCATGAATTGTGGAGCCAGACTACCTGAGTTTGAATCTCAGCTCTACTGCAAGCTAGCTATATAAATATGGATAACTTGCTTAACTTCTCCGTTCCTGTTACCTCATCAGTAAAATGGGGATAATGAAAGGACCTACTTCATAGGATTGTTGTGAGTTTTAAATTAATATACATAAAGTGCCTAGAACAGTGTGAGGTGCATAGTAAGCATTATATAACTGTTAACTCTTATTAGTCTTATTATAATTGCTATCATTAAAACTATTAAGAAAACCAAATACCATATGTACTCACTCATAAGTGGGAGTTGAACAATGAGAACACATGGACACAGGGAGGGGGACATCACACACCAGGGCCTGTCAGGGGGTCGGGGGCTAGGAGAGGGATAGCATTAGGAGAAATACCTAATGTAGATGACAGGTTGATGGGTGCAGCAAACCACCATGGCACGTGTATACCTATGTAACAAACCTGCATGTTTTGTACATGTATCCCAGAACTTAAAGTATTAAAAATAAAACTATTATTCATCATTTATCTGAGTCCTAGTGCATTCTGAAGGCCTGATGTCCCATGTCCCACCCACCTTTAGACCACTATTTATTTATTTATTTCTCTCTCTCTCTCTCTCTCTCTTTCTTTCTTTCCTTCTTTCTTCCTTCCTTCCTCCCTCCCTTCCTCCCTCCCTCCCTTACTCCCTCCCTCCCTTCCTCCCTTCCTTCCTTCCTTCCTTCCTTCCTTCCTTCCTTCCTTCCTTCCTTTCTTTCTTTCTTTCCTTTTTTCGAGACAGAGTCTCACTCTGTCACCCAGGCTGGAGTGTAGTGGTGTGATCTCGGCTCACTGCAACTTCCGTCTCCTGGATTCAAGTGATTCTCGTGCCTCAGCCTCCTGAGTAGCTGGGACTATCAGCATGTGCCACCACGCCCAGCTAATTTTTATATTTTTAGTAGACATGGGGTTTTACCATGTTGACCCAGCTGGTCTTGAACTCCTGACCTCAAATGATCCACCTACCTCCCAAAGTGCTGGGATTTACAGGCATGAGCTACCGCGCCCAGCTGAGACTACTATCTTCTTCCTGTAGAAATGGCTAGAGAGCCAAGTTGACAGTTCAGGACTACACAATGCAAAGAGATTTTAGATGGCTGTGGGTCTATGAAATAGGCTATGGAGGAAAGCCACACTTTGTACAGTTGCTGAGGTCTTGTAGAGTTTTCTTATTTAAAAACACAGTTATTGGCACCTACTTTGAGCTAGTCACAGTAAAGAATACAAAAAGTAAATGAGGTTTATGTCCCATGGCCTCAAGGAATTAACAAATATGACTGCTACATGGACTTTTATTTTAGTAATTTAATTACCTTAAATTCTCTAAGAAATTTGAGTTCCCTCTCATAAGTGAAGAATTTCTCAGTGATGCTATCTTCCCATCCCCAGATTTATCTTCCTTGAAGTTTATATGTCTGTAATTGTGAATTTTTTATATTATCAGCATGTAAGGATTATAATACTTCAAATTGTCACCATTTTATCTTCCTTTCTTTTTCCATTTGAAATTTTTGTTTAACACTCAGACCTCAAAAGAAACCCTCCAAAAGAGATTTTATCGTAGTACAATGATAGAGTAGTATCCTGTTCTGAATAGTTTGACACCTGCTTCTGGAAAGAATATCTGTGGAGGACTCTTTTGTATACTCTTATATTTCCTCATGTATTTGTTTAAAATAGCTTGTTGAACATCTTTTCTATGTCAGACACTGTGTCTAGGCACTAGGAATAACGGAGGAATAAGCTTTCTGGGGAGAGACAGACATGGAAAAATACCCAAAAAATATAATGTAGTAAGGGCTATGATAGCAATGTCTTCAGTGAGCTAGGAGAACACAAAATAAATGTACTCTTTGGAAGAGAGTTTAGTGTGATGAGTTACATTGTGAGGATTGGCATCAGAGCTGACTAGGCTTATATTCCTGCTGTACCACTTATTAGCTGTGCAATGTTGAGCTGATCACTTAAACTTTCTGTGCCTCAGTTTCATTATTCATTATTCATTATTATTGCATGAACAATTATTCATTATTCATACAATGTATTCTAGTAATTCATGTATATGCTTGGTTCTCTCAGTAGACTTTGAGCCCTTCAAGGTCTGTGACCACTTCCTCATCGTTTACCATGTTAACTATTCGCCTCACAGCTAATTAACTCATGCCTGTAAATCCCAGCACTTGGGGAGGCAGGTGGATCATTTGAGGTCAGGAGTTCAAGCCCAGCTGGGTCAACATGGTAAAACCCCATGTCTACTAAAAATATAAAAATTAGCTGGGCGTGGTGGCACATGCCTATAGTCCCAGCTACTCAGGAGGCTGAGGCACGAGAATCACCTAAACCCAGGAGACGGAAGTTGCAGTGAGCCAGGATCACACCACTGCAGTAACTATTACCATGTTATTATGGCCATTTACTGAGTGCTAAATATGAGCCAGAAGACATGCTAAATTTTTTACCCACATTATCTAATCTTCAACAAACCTATAAGGTGGATGCTTTCATTTTCCTAATTTAATAGCTTGCCATTTTTTTCATCAAACACAGTTATTTCCTCGTAACACTTATTACAATGCATAATTATTTTATAATTATTTGTATTTTAATATCTGTCTATTGCATTAGAGTATAAGTTCTACAAGAGCAAGGATGAGGTCTCTTTTTATTATTATTATTATTATTATTATTATTATTATTATTATACTTTAAGTTCTAGGGTACATGTGCATAACGTGCAGGTTTATTACATATGTATACTTGTGCCATGTTGCTGTGCTGCACCCATCAACTCGTCAGCACCCATCAACTCGTCATTTACATCAGGTATAACTCCCAATGCAATCCCTCCCCCCCCCCCCCTCCCCCCCCCCCCTGATCGACCCCCGTGTGTGATGTTCCCCTTCCCGAGTCCAAGTGATCTCATTGTTCAGTTCCCACCTATGAGTGAGAACATGCGGTGTTTGGTTTTCTGTTCTTGTGATAGTTTGCTAAGAATGATGGTTTCCAGCTGCACCCATGTCCCTACAAAAGGGATGAGGTCTCTTTGACTCACTCTAATATCCTCAACATCTACGATACTGCCTGACACATAGAAAATGTTCAGTGACTGTATGGTAAATATGAAAGGAAGACCAGAAGGCAGGCAGGCAAGAGGAGAAGAAAGAAAGTGAATGAGCACATTACGGTTGCTAAGTAATAGAGTTAGACTCTAGTCCAGAGCCATCTGACTCCCAGACCAATGCTCTTGATGATTAGACAGGATTGTTTCCTGTGGTTAACAGGCTTTCAGTAGATGTTTGTTGACAAAACTGTCTCCTCAACTTTGCACAATAATGTGTAACAAAATAACAGTAAGCATAAAAACCAATGGATATACACTTGGACATAATAAAGAGAATTGTAGGAGAGTAAATAATCAGTGAAGGAGAGTTTTTGTCTTAATGAAAGAATATAGTTGAAGAGATGGCACCAACATACTGTTGTCCTTGTTTCAGAGGAAATTGTGTGTGTGTGTGTGTGTGTGTGTGTGTGTGTGTAGTCTTCAAAATCAAATAACTTTGACAGTGATTGACAAGTTAATCAGCAATGTATCAACAAGACAAAAATAAACAGATGGCAGAGATTTGATAGTTATAAAATGATACCAAGTGGAAGTAGGTGATCACTTCCAAATCTTGTATTCTTTTGGTGCCAATGGAGCTTATTCCAAAGTGCCATATCTTCAACCAAATTACCTAGAAGGCACTTACTTACAACCCACTCTACAATCTCTGACCTCTTGAGAACTTGTCACACAGCAGAATAGGAGAACCAGCATGGCAGGACATGTTCTTCAGACTTGGGGTAGGTATTTTGAAGACCACTTGACAGCCAGTAGCACTCACCTTCTGAATATTCTTGGCTGCTACCAGGGATTGTAGGATTCAGGGGAAAATTACTAGATGTCCATTTCTAGTCTGAAAAGTGGATCCAGAACTTAACTTTTCCACCACTAAGTGATAATTCTAAACAGATGCTTAGCACAACATGTTTTGTTACTGTGGACCTTGAATCCAGATTGCTGCCAGAGGTGATCATCTGGGATTTCCCTTTTAAAACAAAATTTTGCAAGCTTTTCTTTATGATTATGCCAATATGGGGAAAAGTTCATAGCTAATGAGATCAAACTGAGTTACTGGTTGGGCATAGATCCCTGGTTGTAACTAAGCAAATTTCTTCAAGTATTCAGCTGTCCTAGAGAAAGAATTAATTATTATTATACTTTAAGTTCTAGGGTACATGTGCATAACGTGCAGGTTTGTTACATATGTATACTTGTGCCATGTTGCTGTGCTGCACCCATCAACTCGTCAGCACCCATCAACTCGTCATTTACATCAGGTATAACTCCCAGTACAATCCCTCCCCCCACCCCCTCCCCATGATAGGCCCTGGTGTGTGATGTTCCCCTTCCCGAGTCCAAGTGATCTCATTGTTCAGTTCCCACCTATGAGTGAGAACATGCGGTGTTTGGTTTTCTGTTCTTGTGATAGTTTGCTAAGAATGATGGTTTCCAGCTGCATCCATGTCCCTACAAAGGACACGAACTCATCCTTTTTTATGGCTGCATAGTATTCCACGGTGTAGATGTGCCACATTTTCTTAATCCAATCTGTCACTGATGGACATTTGGGTTGATTCCAAGTCTTTGCTATTGTGAATAGTGCTGCAATAAACATACATGTGCATGTGTCTTTATAGCAGCATGATTTATAATCCTTTGGGTATATCCCCAGTAATGGGATGGCTGGGTCAAATGGTATTTCTAGTTCTAGATCCTTGAGGAATCGCCACACTGTTTTCCACAATGGTTGAACTAGTTTACAGTCCCACCAACAGTGTAAAAGTGTTCCTATTTCCCCACATCCTCTCCAGCACCTGTTGTTTCCTGATTTTTTAATGATTGCCATTCTAACTGGTGTGAGATGGTATCTCATTGTGGTTTTGATTTGCATTTCTCTGATGGCGAGTGATGATGAGCATTTTTTCATGTGTCTGTTGGCTGTATGAATGTCTTCTTTTGAGAAGTGTCTGTTCATATCCTTTGCCCACTTTTTGATGGGGTTGTTTTTTTCTTGTAAATTTGATTGAGTTCTTTATAGGTTTTGGATATTAGCCCTTTGTCAGATGAATAGATTGCACAAATTTTCTCCCATTCTGTAGGTTGCCTGTTCACTCTGATGGTAGTTTCTTTTGCTATGCAGAAGCTCTTTAGTTTAATTAGATCCCATTTGTCAATTTTGGCTTTTGTTGCCATTGCTTTTGGTGTTTTAGACATGAAGTCCTTGCCCATGCCTATGTCCTGAATGGTATTCCCTAGGTTTTCTTCTAGGGTTTTATATGGTTTTAGGTCTAACATTTAAGTCTCTAATACATCTTGAATTAATTTTCGTATAAGGAGTAAGGAAAGGATCCAGTTGCAGCTTTCTACTTATGGCTAGCCAATTTTCCCAGCACCATTTATTAAATAGGGAATCCTTTCCCCATTTCTTGTTTTTGTCAGGTTTGTCAAAGATCAGATGGCTGTAGATGTGTGGTATTATTTCTGAGCGCTCCGTTCTGTTCCATTGGTCTATATCTCTGTTTTGGTACCAGTACTGGAATGCTCTTTTTACCCCAGTCTTCCATTCACTACCTGGAAGAAAATCCTGTCCCTCCTTAAAGACTCATTTCAAATGATTCTTTCCCAGTGAAGGCTTCCATGGCATTCCTCCTTCACCCCACAACCAGAAACACATATACCCAAACCCATTCCAGCAGCTTTAATTACTCCTCTGTGTTCCCAGAGCACTCCACTCTTGGTTTAATTACAGTACTTATTATAATAATTTATATTGGATTGTTTATATGTCTGTCCCTCTCACTATATTTTGAATTCTTCCAGAGCAGTAAATGAGTTTTGTTCATCTCTGTATTCCTAGTTACTAGCAAAACAGCAGGGCATATAGTAAGACTCAAAAAAGTTTACTTTGCAGGGAATGAGTAAGAGAATGAGCAAACGTGAAAATCAAATTCTAGATAAAATGCTATGAGAACACATCAGAAGAAGTAATTAATTCCAATGAGGTGGTTTTGTTATAGGACTTTTTCCTTAGTTCAGCTAAGAGCCAGGTCCTTGTCACACAGCCGTGAGAGATTAGGCTTGCAGACACTTTGAAGGGTGAGAAAAATGGAATTTATTGGGGAAAAAGGGGTAAAAAAGGGAAACAGGGACCCTCTGCAAGGCCAAATCCCTGCTGGTGTGCTTCCCACCTGGTAGATTGAATCCCAGGTTCCACCCAGGAAGAGGAGGGGCCAGGCTCCTTCCCACTGCAAACACATGAACTTCCAAGGCTCCACCCCAGGGTGCAGGTCAGTGGGAGGCTCTGCCAGGGAGTCCTTCCCACCTGGCCATTTCAGTTTCACAAACAAGGTAGCATTTGAGATGGCCCTTCAAAAATGAGTGGGATTTTGACAGGTGGAGATGGGTGTTAGGGGAGGGAAGGGCAATAAGAAGGACATTTAAAGCAAAATTTCCTAAGTATTTAAGAACCACATTCATTGAGGCAAAATAATGCTGTTAATTACACATGTTCCTTATCTGTTCCTGTAAACAAACATAGCAGGAACTCTACTTGCTAACATTTTAACAAGCATTGTGAATTACTATACGTTTTGAAAATAACAATACTGTATTTTCCCTCAAAATTGTAATTGAGATCATTGTCTTCCCCCAAACACTTATCCCGCCCCTAATTAGTCCAGAGTTTGGCTAGGTTGATACATTATAAATTCTCATTCTTTGACCCCAAAATCCTTTACTGAGAAGTGTTCCTGTTTGTTTGTTTGTTTGTTCGTTCGTTCGTTTTAATATTTGTCAGGACTGCAGAACCAATCAGTAGCCAAACTGTTGCAAGAAATTATTTTTGGCATTGGGTCCCAGTCCTTCTAAACCTACCAGTTTCTTCTGGGAGTGATTCTCCAGCAACCAGAGAAAATCAGGGTATAGACTCAATAATCTCTAAAGATATCTTTCAGCTATAACATTTTCTAAAATCTCCCCTAACTGGGGGCTTGGAAGTCCAAGTAGACTAATTATCACTATGTAAACTCTCAACCCAAAGGATATTCAGCATCCCATGTTTGTTTTCTTGATAATATTTGCAAGGAGGCTATTTCTAGCCTCTGGATATGCCTTTGTGAGAGAACACTGAAAGCTGGATATGACGACTAAAGTTCCTACACATGGAGAAATCACTAGCTCTGAAATGTGACTTCTGACTGTAATTAATGAACACTTAGTGCCATCAATCACTGTATATGTGTGAAGAGGGGATTAAGGGGGAGGAGGCAAAGGCAGCACAGAAAAATGACAAAAACTAATATTTCAGAAATAATGTTTTTAAACATTTACATTTGCTTGTTCTGACCAATCAGTGACCAAAAGAGCACATGTATAAGTAACCCTGGCAAGGGTCAGCCCTGATGTTGCCTTGGACTTTAGCAAGCTACTGTTAGAAGAGAGTTGCCTTCATGGGTTGTAATTGGCAGAAGTGTGTACTGGGAGGTAGGAAAAAAGCCATAGAAATATTTTTTCTACAGCTATCAGTAGTCAGAGGAAAATTTCCCGAAACAAAAGTCCGTTTGTGCTCAGATGACTCATGACTATATCTCTCCCAACACTGTGTACATGTACGTGCTTATAAAACCCATTTCAATGTCTTTGCTTATATCATTCCTGCTCCTGGGATGTCTGGCCCCTTTACTTTACCTATCTAATAACTACTCATCACTCATGACATGCTCTATATAAATCTGGTCCATTCTGTTCAGTCCTATTTTCTCCATGAAATATTTCCTGCTTAGGCCACAGTAGCTCTGCATACCGTAAACTACAGGAACATTTCTGATCTATACCATTTGAGTCTTTCATTGTTTCCTAGTTGTTTAACTGAAGACAGTAAAGCATAGTGGCTAAAAATTATACATTCTGTATGACCTTGGACAATATATTTGACCTTTCAAAACTTCTCTTAAATGTCTCTAAAACTTCTATTAAGTGGTGATATAAATTGTCCCTACCTCATAGGGCTATTCTGAAAGTTAAATGAGAATGATGCATGCCAAGTGATTTACCTGGTATACAGTAAGTGTTCAACAGAGGTAGTAGTGGGTGGAGGTAGTGATAATGGTAATAATTATCACCATCATCATCAGTATCTTCAATTTTATTGTACAACCTTTGAGGGCAGGGACTGTGTCTCTAGTCTGCTTTTTCTCATTGTTCCCCTAACCCCCAAAATTGTCATTCAGCTAATTTGATGTCTGCTGATTATGTGTCCAGCTCTATTCAATAGTACTGCCTCAAAGATATGAAATTACATCAGGAGTATAATTCTCATCTTTTATTGCCAACTACAGAAGCCCTAGGATGTTTTTTCTTGCTTTACATGCATAAGTAGTTTGGATAGAAGCTGCTGAAGTAATCATATGCTAGTGGACTATGAGAAGAATAGGAAACTTCTTAATCATTCCAAGCTCCTCTGTTGAGTATGCTTGAAAAAGAGAGAGAGAGAGACAGAGAGAGAGAGAGAGAGAGAGAGAGAGAAGGAAGAAAGGGAGAGAAGGAAGCAAACACTTATACTAAAATGCCATCTGGTAAATTGCTTTCAAATTCCATGACTTCCTGCCAGTTCAAGCTGTATTGTTTTAACCCTTGTAAGAAAGCTGGCATTGAGGCCTGATTCACCACTTGTCCATTTCTCCAGCCATTTCCCTAAAGAGTTTGCCAGAATTTATGTTTATAAGTAAACTAGATGCTAGAGCCTTAACACAACAAATTATTTTGCTTGTCATTTCTTTTCAGCTGATAACAGTAGAACTCTGAATGTGGATTCCACTGCAATGACACTACCTATGTCTGATCCAACTGCATGGGCCACAGCAATGAATAATCTTGGAATGGCACCGCTGGGAATTGCCGGACAACCAATTTTACCTGGTATGTTATTTTTAATCACCTCGCAAGTGCTTATTTTTATTGACCATGTGGTAATAAATATAGCAGTATGACACAACTTATTTTGAAGTTGACATTTACCAGATTCTGCCTAGAGTGTGCATTTTTGTAATATGAGCTTTATAGTCTGGGTAGCCGGTAGTTACTAGTATACTCCGTTTTGCACTTTGGACATGCTGGGGGTATATCCAATGCAGGCTAGGGTCATTGAAGCTTTAAACAGCTCTTTGAAATACAAGGCAAGAGGATTTTGGCGAGGAATTACAAAGCTTGTGTAATTTTATAGATTTCATAAAGGAGGCAAATAAACATGGAGACAGAAAGAGAACTGACGTAGATATCTCCAAAATATTAGATTCCTAGAGGAGAGAAAGGAGATGGTGGAGGACAGCCCAAAGACTGTTTTTAACATTGAATAACTGTGTGTAAATACACACACACATACATATATACATAAACAAAGTAACCTGTAATAGAACTGACATGGCGGACTAACTCCGCCTCCACTAAAGATAAAATGAGAAGCAGAACATCACAGCACCTGAAGGGTTTTGTTTAGACACAAAAAAGCTTCCTGGACAGTGAGAGCTAATTAATCATTACAATGAATTTTTGAAGACATTTGGGAATTGCCATCTCAGGGAGCCTGAGGCAGCTTTTTAAACAGCCTAAACATTAATCTCCCCAGATTCAATTAATTGTGACTCTACTTAAAAGCACAACAGGACCAGGCCAATCTAGAACCTTGCTACTCAAAGTGTGCCCTGCATAACCTGGGAACCACTTAGAATCCCAGAATCTCAGGCCCCAGCACAGACCTACTGAATCAGAAGCTGCATTTTCGCAAGATCCCCAGGTGCTTCACAGGCACATTAAAGTTGATAAACAGATTTAGAGTAATGCCATTTTGCCTTGCCATTTATTTATATAGTTAGCTACACCCCCCAAAATATTATTTCACAATTCCAGTGCAGATTATAAATCCTTATAAGTTATAACGAGGGTGGGCTATGCTAGACAGCAATACCAATAATGAATTAAGAAATGTTGTTACATCAAAAGCCAAGAAACAAGCATAAAAGCAACCAAACAAGAAGAAAAAAAGGTATGTGAATAAGAAATGGGTGGAGAAAAAAAAAGGAGTCTAAATTCTATATGTGGCAGGTGCAAAGAACTCTGCCAAACTATAATTCATACCATAGGTTGTAGTTCACCAGACTGTATTCTTCTCCATTAGACCAACAACAATTGAAATGAACCACCAAACATCCTTTGAGAGCTACAGTGATTGGACCATGGATTTCCTTAGGTTTTGAATGACTAGTGGGGCCAATCTGGGATCAGTGAATGTTACTGTAGGAGCCAATATTGCAGAATGGTTAAGATGTCAGGTGCTGGAGTCAGTCTGCTTGGCTTCCAAGCCTGTTTCTTTCACTATTTGATCTCGAGCAGTTGTGTATCTTCTGAGACTCAGTGTCCTCATCTACAAAGTCAGACTAATAGTGCCTAACTCCTAGGATGACAATTAAATCATGTTTAGCACAATGGTACATAGAAGGTGCTCAAAAATGGCAGCTATTAAAATACTTCAAAAATCATTATTAATGTATTTCTCATAGACATTTCTAAGGAAGTAACAAGTTTTGTATTTAGTACCTCTTTATTATTTGATTATAATAGAATTTAAACTGAAATATATATTGTTTTATAGCTCCATATAGAGTGTCCCTGAGTCACAATACTTATAGTCTAAGATGACTAGACAATCTAATTTGACTTAAATATTTCCAGTTTATGACAGTCTGGACCATATGTGTAAAAGTCCCAGGAAAAATATTGAGGCCACATCTGCGCTCTGGTCCAGGGGACTAAATGTTAACTGATATCATATGATTTGTAAATTATCATATATAAGCATAAATCTATGCTCACAAAGTAATATTCAATACTTAGCCACCCATCTATAACATGGAAAAAGAAAGGCCTAGCATTGAGAACAAAAATTCCACTAAGCAATCATTACAGACCCAAAGCTTGAGCTGGGGTCAATAATAAGGCTAGAAAATTGTGGTAAGTTTTCTTAACAGTGTGGTAGAGGGCTTGAATCCTCATAACAGTATCTTGCTTAGTGCTTCACAACACAGGCCTTGAAGTTAGAGGATTACCTGGGTTTGAGTCCTTGCTCTGCCACTTACTATGTTACCTTAAGCAAGTTACTTGACCTGTCTGTTCCTCAGTTTTCTCATCTGTAAAATGGAGATAATGATAGTGTCCTAGCTCATAGGATTGCTGTGGACATTAAATAATATACTTAGCACACTGCTTACCATATAATAAGCACCCAATAAAGATAAACTGTCATCATTATTACTACTCTTAGCAGTACTATATGCTCTGATGTAGAGGAAGTACTAACATACATTCTTCAAATCGCTGCTAAGCTCCCACTTAAATTGAAAGTATTTGGATGCTATGCAGCCACTGTCAACGCTAATATGCTAATAAGCGTTCTGTACATCCAGCTTCAACCAGACATTTGAAACCTCAAGAGTATTTTTAATTTCTACCTTTGGCTCCCTTCTCCACATCTTGTTTTCTTAACGACTGTAAAGAAATGGTTTCTCTTTGACCTGTAATTCAGTGATTCTGCCTGCCACCATGCTCCAGTGAAACTTACTTGACTGTTTGGAAACCTGGTCATAGAAATGCTGGTATTAGTTCAGTAGTTCCCTTCTTGTCTTAAAGTGCATGGGGCAATAACATCAGGCTGAGATATACTTTGTAAAGCTATGTATAAAATCACTTAAGTTATGTGTGAACTGGTTTTTCTTGTATCTGTATTATTTTAGGAAGGCAGTTTACCACTGAGATTTGAACATGGGTTCTAGATCCAGAATGCCTATGTTCAAGTCTCTGTCATTAACCAGTTGTGTGACTGTTGACAAGTTACTTCACTTCTCTATGCCTCAGTTTCTTCATCTGTAAAATGCAGATAATAATGACACCTATGTTATAGGGTTGTTATGAGGATTCATGTGTTAATACATGTAAAGCCTTAGAATGATGCCTGGCTCACAGTAATTCCTCAATTAACTCAGCTATTATTATTATTATTGTTTCAAGTTCACATGTGCGATGTGGCTCACAAAAAGTTGAATTATGACTCATCTTTACCTTTAACAACAGTGAAGGACAGTAAAGGCAAGGGTGAAATTTTTCCCTGGTGAAATACTGGACAGCAACAGGTGAAGAGAATAGTATATGTCTAACAGTACTGATGCCTGTTCCTTATAAATCTGTTGGGGATTTTCACAGAAATGGAAGGGTGGCACGACACTCCAATGCTGCCTACCTTTCTTCTTGCCAGGGTCTGGAGAACAGAGTGCCTGCCATCTTTACAATGGGTTAAAACATCTCCCTGATCAGCTCCCCACGCCTCAAGATTTCTTAAAATGGAAAAGGCAGCAAATAAGCCTCATGGAGCTGTTGCCTGAAGTCACCCATCAAAGGCTCAGTAATTCAGCTACTTTTATGTTCCTCAGGAGGTTTCCTACTGAGCCAGCAGACTTTTCTTTGTCCTGTCTCATCTGGCCTGTCTGTGACAGTAGAGAAGTCTTTTGACAATGATGAAAAACAAGTGATAATGTAAGCTTCCTTCACTGCCCCTAGAGACCTCTAATCTATACTGTCATGGATACTGAGTCTCTTAGACACACACTTGTCATGAAGGCAATGTCTAGCATAGTTATTATATTCATTGAGTAGGGAGTAGAAACAGGCTATCTCTGAGGTTTGGTGTGGAGTTCCCTTTCAACTAACATGGTGTTTTGTACTGCTGTGGTTCAATAAAGTTAATCCATAATGATGGCAGATCAGGCGGTCCCCTCTGGCTAGCAGCTGTCTTTCCTGCAAGAGTATTTGCTTTGAGAAGCTGGTCAAATAAGACTAATGTTAGTGGAGCTCAATAGAGTCAGGCCCTCTGGTTAAAGAACGTTCTGCCCCAGTCATTCCAGATGAATCCAAGGATGGACCCATTAAGGGCTACTTGTTAAATACTGCCTGCTGCTTCTTTTATTTTCCCCTCAATTAAAATATCCTTAGCAGCCAAGTGTGGAGCCTGTGAAGTCCAAAAAGAGAAGAGTTCCTCATTATGATGTCCCCACTGTATTGATTGTGTCTGCTCCATAATGAAAGATATTGGAAAATATGGACTCATGGACCTTATTCTCAGAGCAAAGCCCTTCTCATTCTTAAGGAGGCAGTTATCACTGGACCCAACAGGCCAACTCTGATGGGAACAGAAAGAAAGAAGGAGTTTGTATGATAATGACAGACCACTGTTCTGCAAGCTCCTCAGGAAGGCCTGGCCTTCGGTTTGTATTATTTTTAATATCTGCCACAAATAGAGTATGCTTTTAGTGGCAAAAAGTTACGATCCTGAGAAAGGAGAGCACTGTTCATCATCATAGTATATATGTTACCAAGAGCCAATAATATGTAAACATTATATATACCAGATAAAATTAATGTCTCTTCAAAACAAACCTGAATTCAAGCTACTGACGGTACTCTCAAGATTCACCATGGAGCGTATCTACACCTGGAGATATTCATTTAAATCTCCTCCATGCCATCAAGCTCCCGTAGTAACACAACAGCTGGCAGTTAGCTGTTGTGCCAGATCATCCTTTCAAAAACAAAAAGACAGAGGCATCATCATTTGGTTTGGACATAACTGAGACCCTGCTTTTATGAATATGAATTAGTTCTATATTGTATAGCTGAAAAGGTTAAAAATGTTTTAGTTATTTATCTTGATATTACAGAAGTACTTTACTTCAACAAAAATGTATGAGTTTTTATGATCTATGTATTGTCATATTTTTCTTTGGGAATAAGCACATCATGATTTTGACTTGAGTACTGGCAACAACAAGATTAACTGGGCCACAGAAGGACAAACAGGAGATGGTCAACGTAATAGAGACTGTGTATTGAGGTCCCCGCAAAGAACGAGGTCCTATCTCCCAGAGAAGACACCACAAAATACAGATAGTGAGGCGCTCTACATCACAGTCTGTGTAGGTGAATGCTGTGGAGCTGTTTTCTCATGGAAATATTTTAAACTATTTAAAGCCTTTGGAAGAGTATGTGAAGCTCAAGGGCCAGAGGATCTTTGAGATAAGAATTTCATGACCTTAACTAGCTGGAATAAGTAAATGCACAGTGATAGGAACAATCATTAAAAAAGAAAAGACTCCCCATGGAAACTATTAGGAGAAGGAGCTGAGTCAAACTATTTGCTTATTCATTCATTCATACAAGAAATATTCACTGAAGCCTGCCAGTATAAAGGTACTGTGAGAAGCACCAGGGAGAAAGCAATGAACAAAAAAGACAAAGTTTCCTATCCTCATAGTGACTCCAATACTTTTAGAACTTCCACACTCTCTCCCTAATCCAACATGTTCTCAAATATGAGCTGGCTCTTCACTGACAACAGCTCAAAGGCCTTCCTTTCATTTTATTCATTTGTTCTTTTATTTATCCATCCATTCATTGAAGATCTATTGAGCTAGATATAGAGGATCCCAACATGGGCATGGCGCAATCCTTGCCTTCAAGCTCAAGTTGCAGTGACAGAGGCAACAAAGTAAATATCACTACACTATGATGTTGCAAGTGTCATAACAGAAACTTCTAAATAAGTATATTTTAGCCCAGGTATGGTGAGGGGAAATGCTAGGTAGATGGCGGTGGTCAGAAAAGGTTCACAAAAGAGGTAACATTTGAACTAGGTGTCCAGGGATATATAGGAGTATGTCAGGAGGATAAAAGAACTAAGAACAGTGTAGGCAGAGGAAACGCTGCATCAATTATTGGAAGGTATGCAAGGGTATACAGTATGGAGACAGTGGTTAACTATTGAGTTACATCACCTCATTCAGCAAAGACTTTGAGGCAGCATATAAGAAATATTACAGTATATGAAAAAATACAATAATTTATAAAAAATAAAATAAAATAAATCAGCATCTGGGAAAATATAAATGAGAATACAAGACAAAGACCAGGTAGGAAGTTAATTAAAATTCAGGTGTGTAGGTCATAGAATCCCACCTGATTTCTGAAGTTGAGCTGCCCCTGTGACAAAGCAGCCAAAACAAAAAAGGGAAACCTGATCAGTTATATAATTTGCATTTTTCCATGAAGAAAAAATACACCAGTCCTCAGGGGAAGTGAAGCTTTTCATGGCCCTTAATAATGTGTGTGTGTGTGTGTGTGACATTCTAGTTCTGAAAGAAGTTTTTCACAGGAAGTTTCATATATAGGGGAGCAAGCTAAGTGAAATGGTTGCGTGATCTGAAAAGCCCAAACACTGGTGTGTAGGCCACGACCCTTCTATGGCAAAATGTAAAAACTAAAAATGTAGTAAATTTGTCATGAAGCTAAATTTGCTCAATTGAAAGGACTGCCCTTTATTCTGAGGTGATAGACTTCCTGTATTTTTGGTTTTAAAATGTTCTTTCTTTTATGAACTGTATGAATAGGATATTGGTTAGTTTCTTTGTTACTTTTTCCCCACTTCTTTTCTTGCCAAATTAAGAGGCTGGTGACCTTAAATATGCATATAATTTTATTCATTTCCAGAAATCTGGGAACCACAGATGTAGTGGGAAATGTCCTCACTAATGCCCCTCCAAAGGTGAATACCTTTGGAGGGCATGACTCTGGACCTGTCAAATGTTCTAAAAAGGCAAGAACACAGTGTAAATGAATAAAAAGGAATTGAGGGAAGATGGGCTACAAAGGGAGATTTTGCAAAACCTTGCACTAAAGGAATAAAGCTCCACTGGTGGAAATTTGAGATATGTTTGGGAGGACCTTTGTGAACTGAAATTGTGCCACAAAACCCACCAATCCCAGGTTGCCAGATTGTTTGCTGTTGTACATGAGCCAGGCTCTGTCTCACCTTTCCAGCTGAGCTGAAACAAGTGTTTAGATGATCTTTTGGGGAAACCGGACAGATGTCGGTAGAATTTGAGAGTCATTGTGTAAAACTTTGGGAACTTGTGCCTCCAAGAGGGCTGGTGAGAAGTCCAGAATCATCTCACAGCTCAGCCAGGTTGTGCTTGGAAATCTGTGTTCTCTCTTCAGATTAGAAGAGAGATACAAGGTTCAGTAGGTAGATACTAATCTGACAAAGACTGCCTAAAAAGTCTCTTAAAGGATCTATGTAGAAAAGAGACAGGACTATAATGGGTTAAAATTTCCCAGTACACAGGCATAATTCTTAATTTTCCAATGAATTTTGTAGGAACTCTAAAGAAATAACAATAATGTCTCAGAAATATGTAGCTCAGTTGAAATCATAACTTTCTATAAAATAGCTTAATTATGCATATATAATTAGATCCTATTTGAAATAGTTATTTTGGAATAATCTGTGGTTGCATTTCAGTGGTTTTACTGTGAGTAAAAACTACCTCCTGGGGCTCAGGGGTCTCTGGAACACCTAAAAGATTGGAAATGCTTTTATCGGGCCAGGGGCACTTGGATGGGGAGAAGTCATTAAGTGCAGGCAAAGCCTTTCTGAGAGTGTAAAGGGGCTTTCAGTAAGAACCAGGGTCCCGTTCTGAAAATGTAAGCAAGATAGTCAATGTGTGTCACTTCCTACCTTTGCCTACTTCCAGTTGATACATGGCCACAATTTCAACTTCTTTTGTGGCACAAAATTGCAACAGTGAATTTTAAAAAGAGGCCCCAAAACACTGTGACAATGCATGTGTCAAATATCTCAATAGGAAATTCTGGGTTTAGAGATACGCAACCCCAGGATAGCCTCCTGGATAGGAAGGTTTGAAGGCCACATACAAAGTTGAGTAGGTAGGTACTAATCTGACAAAGAGCATCTGTCTTTCTCTATGAAACTGTGGACTTTGTGGGAAGCAGTGTAGACTAATGGTTAGGAGCATGTTTAATGAGTGCCACTTACTGTGTATCCTTACTGTGTTATCTCTGTCAGTTTCAATTTCCTCATCTGTAAAATAGGGAATATTATTTCCCATCCCTTAGGTTTGTTGTGAAGATTAAGTCAGATACAGTGTATAAAACCTGGAAATTAATAAGTAGCCAATTAATGGGTAGCTAGTATTCCTCTCCCCTGCCACAAAGGTAAAAGGTGGCATTTTACAGCAGGAAGATCACCTGAGGTCAGGAGTTCAAGACCAACCTGGCCAACATGGTGAAACCCCATCTCTACTAAAAATACAAAAATTAGCTGGGCGTAGTGGCGCGTGCTTGTAATCCCAGCTACTAGGGAGGCTGAGGCAGGAGAATCGCTTGAACCTGGGAGGCAGAGGTTACAGTGAGCTGAGATCATGCCATTGCACTCCAGCTTGGATGATAAGAGCGAGACTCCATCTCAAAAAAAAAAGAAAAAGAAAAAGAAAGAGAAGCCAACATGAACGGGCCTGCCAAAAACTATTAGGGTTGAACCATAAAATAGGCATGTGTGGTGTCTTTGTCAGACATCAGATGTAGAACACCTCTGAGGTTTCTACAGTTTTGTAGATAACTGTTATCTTAGTACACCTAGTAGAGCGTCAGTCATCTGACATTGTTCCAACTGAACAATGGTCCTTCCATATAGCAACAGTATAGTGGCAACAGTTGCCCGAGACAGTGGCTCTGTGCCCTGCAGGATCCTAAAGCGCCTTTTCAAAAATCTGAGAAAAATCATGGTCAGTCTAGTTTGACTGTTTAGTGTACTTTCTATTTTCATTCCTTGAAAATTGTTAACTCTATTAACCAATAACACTCCACTGCAGCCAGGCTGGATATTCTCCTTATCTATTGCTATATAACAAACTACCTTAGAAGTTAGTGACTTAAAACACAATCATTTTATTATATTTTAAGATTTTTCTGGATGAGGAATGTGGGTAGGACTGAAATGGGCAATTTTTCTGTTCTATATGATATCAACTGGGATACCTCAGTTGTGGCAGGCTGATTTCAAGACTTCACTCATATGCATGGCACCTTGGTAAGGACAGATACAAGACTGGGCTCAGCTGGATCCGTCTTCTGCCATTTGCTCTAAGTCCCTCTCCACGTGGTCTCTCTAGCAGGGTAGTCAGCCTTACATGAGGATGAAAAGCTCCCGTTATCACTCATTTCTAGAGACAAAAGGTAGAAATTGCATCTCTCTTAATGCCTGGGCCTCAAAAAGGACACAATATCCCTTATGCCATATTCTGTTGGTTAAAGCAGTTCTAAAGCCCATCCAGATTCAAAGGGATAAGGGCATAGACCCTTACCTTAATGGAAGGAGAATCAAAGAATTTGTATCCAACTTTAATCCACCACATTGGGGCAAAAAGAATTGTATGTAAACATTTTGCTGCCCAAATGCCTTATTTTTTCAACAATTTGCTTCACTTTATATCTGCAATTGTATTAATTTATTGAAACCATTGTCATACTACATTGAGAGGCAGTGTAGTGGTTAAGGGCATTAGAATTAGACCAAGTTGGATTTGAATTCTAGGTCTGCCTCTTACTGGCTGTGTAAACTTGAGCACGTAACTAAACCCCCCTTGACCCTCAATTTCTTTATCCATAAAATGAAGGATAACAATATGTAAGCTCACAGCTCTATTAGAATGTGATTATATAAAATGCTTAGCGCTGAACCTAAAACATTTTAAGCACTTAATAAACAATTATGGTGATTCATTGATGGTACAGCATTGTAACTGTTTGCGTGGTTGTTTCCAAACTAGAGTATAAGGCCAAGGATTTTGTCTTATTCATTTCTGAAACCCCGACACCTGACATAGGACCTGTCATCAAAATATTGAATGAATAGATAGAGGAATAACTGGGTAGCTGCACAGAAATGACATTTGCCTCCATTGTAATTCCTTGGCTCAGATGTGTACAGAGAATGGGCAATAATCACTCTGCCAAGGTTGAGTAAGTGCAAGTTGCTAGGTAGCAGGAAGGCTTAAAGCTACATAGAAACATTACTTGAAATCACATGGTAGAGTTGCAAGTCTGAGGAGCAAGCTGGCCCCAGCTAACAGACAGCATTTGCAGAATTTCCAGTGGGTTGGGACTTTGGGAAGTACACGAATCAGAAGAGGGAATACAGGCTGGGCCTGGTGGCTCATGCCTGTAATCCCCACACTTTGGGAGGCCGAGGCAGGTGGACCACTTGGGGTCAGAAGTTTGAGACCAGCCTGACCAACATGGTGAAACCCCATCTCTACTAAAAATTAAAAAAAAAAAAAAAATTAGCCAGGCATGGTAGCGCATGCCTGTAATCCCAGCTACTAGGGAGGCTGAGGCAGGAGAATTGCTTGAACCCAGGAGGCAGAGGTTGCAATGAGCTGAGATCGCACCACTGCACTCCAGCCTGGATGACAGCACGGGACTCCATCTCCAAAAAAAAAGAGAGAGAATACAAATCAACATGTCATGACTCTTTCGGCAATGGCCATGCCAAGAGTCAAGAAGGCAGTAGGGAAATGGTGTTAGAAGAGACGGTAAAAGCAAAACAGAACAGGATATTTATTGCAAAAAGGACTTTGGAGGAGTATCTTGGCCTTTTCCATAACTCTTTTATATGATTTCAAATCTTTGAAAGTTTGAATTCCTAACATAAGTGGCAATGGTACGTACTTGTTGGTAGTACTCTACAAGCCAGGCCAGGGTCCTGGAAAAGGGAGAGAATTTCTCTGGTGTTCTATTCCCAGTGTGTTTTAAATTGCTGGACTTCTTTGATTTTTCAGGTTCTGCAATATATGTATAAAGCCCATGACTTCAAATGGTCTTGGTCGACATTGGAAATCCACATTCACTTTGGTGCTTAATGATTAAAGATAAGCAAAAGAAATAACGTGATAGAAGCCTTTGAAATGTCATGTACAACCTGCTCCCTAGCAAGCCCTTATGGGCAGTGTAGCCTATGGAACTCCTGGCATATTGAACAAAAGGAAGAGGGGTAGTTTATCTACTCTGGCTTTAGCCATATGCAATGAATACATTTGCTTTTAAATGAATTTATAAAATATTAATGTAATTATATGAAACAGCAGAGTGGTAAGTACATCAGTCAGGAGTTATATTTATCCTGTATATTTGTTTTTTGTTTGTCTCCATTTATTAGTAGGCAGTACATAGAGACAGACATTTCCTTCTCAGCCGAAGTGGCAGAACTTGTTTAATGAACTGATGTTTCTGTAATCTGTGGTAAGGTAGAGTTGTGAGTGACAGAGCTATATGAATAACAATAAGAAGGCAGGCAGAACAATAAAAGGAAGACAAACATTTCAGTAGAATAGGAAAAATAGATGGGATTGTTTTGTTGGCACACAATCTAATCTGATCTTTTCCTAACGAAAAATAACAGTTTGTAAATGGGTAAGATAATATTAACAATTTCTCCAAAATCTTCTGCATGAGGAATCAAATTTTCCAAAGACATAAATGGCATTCTTAACCACAGTGCTCTTATTTTGGTTCTCTAAGATCCAACAGGAAACCTAGACACCACCCCCAACACTTGCATAGAGCCTGACATATAGGAAGCCTATCACAGATGTTTGTGAATGTGTGAATGAATGCCTGAATCAGTGGATTTATCAGTGTGGGTTTTCACATTTTAAATGGAAAGAAGGCAACTTACCTATCAGGACTATCTGTCTTGCCAGAGGTCTTCATATCTGTTCTGTGCTTTCATCCTTTGAGCTAAATGTCATTATTTGCCCCCCACTTTTACCAAAAAGGAAATGGAGGCACACAGATATTAAGAAACTTTCTTCAAGATCACATAACCACTATATGGAGTACAGTATAGATATGAGAGCCGTGGGTGGGAGGGAGGGAAGGAGGGTACGTGCGTGTGTGTGTGTGTGTGTGTGTGTGTGTGTGTGTATGTGTATGTGTGTGTGTCTACATGCAAGTTGAGTGAGATGACATTTGAGGGCTAAAAGTAAATATTTTCATAAAAATAAAACTTCCTTTTGGGAGAATTTTTTTCTTCCCAAACATTTTCAGGGTCTTGACATCACATTTAAAAGGCATGTGAGAGACTGGGTAATGCCCTAGCTTGTTTGGGCTGCCTTTGTAACAGGGGATGCCCATGTGCCACCTGCCTGCCCATCTGCCCAGCTCTAGATCTCACTCTTATTGTGCCTGTCAGACCTGAGGTTCTGCTTCTGTGGGAATCCTGGGTTCTTCCTGCTGTTTAGGTTGACCTCCTTCAGCATCTTAGAGAGAAAGAGCCACCCAGGTGACTTCAGGGCCACTTTAAGGACATGTGTACAGGCATTACCCTTCTGGCCTGTGTGGTGAACATGATGAAGTCTTTGGGAGTAGGGCCTGCTACTGCTGCTGCAACTGCCCCTGAATTACCAGAACCCCTCAAGCTGCAGTACTTTTTTTGTTTGCAGTCCACTGTGTGTGGTTCTATAGCAAAGACAGAAGTGGGAGGCAGAGAAACAAAGAAGTAGAGTGTACTCTCTTCTCTCAGAGAAATTCCATTTTGATCTAGAGACAAGATTTAAACAATGAAATCAATACTGTCCTTAGACCCAGGCAAGTGGGGCTCCTCCTCAGGGGCCCCTGTGCTTTGGAATGCCTACCTGGATAATTTCTAAGTCCCCTTCCAGAGCCAAGCACTGGCCAAGCAAGCAGTATCATCAGGGCAGCTGCCCTGGGTCCAGAGCAGCTCCTTCTTGTATTCTGGTTGTAAGAAGTACCTTTCTTGAAATTTTCTAAGTTCCCCTGCAGTGTCTGGGGCAGACTGTGACTGGCATTATCATCTGAGAAGCCCTAGTCTTAAACTGGACACATGTATACCTGAGTTCCCATTTCTCCCCTTTGGGATACTCTCCAATCCTCTGACCTGTATGTGCAGTGAACTAGATGCCCCAAGAAGCTTCAGGACTCATGGAATCCTCCCCAGAGTCTTGGTTCCAGGAGAGTGGCCTGGCAAGGAAACCACTCCAGCTGGCTGGTGTGGTATTTCTTTCATGGTATCGCGTGAGATTGTGCCACGAAAATGCTGCCAGTACTGATTAGCAGTGAAACAAATTGTGTACGTAGATAGGCCCCACAAAAAAATACTTGTTTGGGTGCCCCCACACATGCTAGAGGCATCCCTGAATTAAACAAAGAATGATGCAAAATAAAAAAGTCAATGGTAACAAGTATAGAACCAATAGCTTTTAGAGGCAAAGTCAAGAATGAACCAGAATTATCTGGAAAAGCCTCTTCAAGGAAGGTGACACTTAAGCCAGGCCTTGAAGCATGGGGAGAATTTGCAGAGGCTCAAATAATTCCAGGCAGAAAGAACAACATGAACAAAGGCACAGAGAGTAGTTATTTTTCAAACCTATGCTCAGCACATTAGATTCATCCTCACAGCTTCCTGTAACGTAGGTGATATTAACCCTATTTTGCAGACGAGGAACTGGAAGTTCATCCTGCTAAGCAAATGGTAGACCTAAAACCCAGGTCTGCTTGATCCCCAAAACTCTGTGCTCTTAATATCATGCTGTACTGTACGAAGAAAACGTGTACAAGGGACAGTAAAAAGCCTTCTCGGAATGGAGCAGAGAGTGTGTGTTGGAAACTAGTAGAGGCAAAATCAATAGACAAGGCATGGCCATGCTATGAAAGACCTTGGATGCCACAATGAGATGCAGAGACTTAAATAAGCCCTGGTCAAACAAAATGGCCCCATCCCCAAAGGAAAATGCACAACTATAAAATAATATTTAAGACCTAGGAATACTAAGTACCATGCTTGTTAAATATTTTGCCTCTGTCTTAGAAAGGCCTTTGATTTGAAGCTTACAAAGTAACATTCTTTCTCCACTTAACTTTGCTTGGTGTCATTTATTGTTCTCTCTTCTCCTTTTTTAGACTTCGATCCTGCTCTTGGAATGATGACTGGAATTCCACCAATAACTCCAATGATGCCTGGTTTGGGAATAGTACCTCCACCAATTCCTCCAGATATGCCAGTAGTAAAAGAGATCATACACTGTAAAAGCTGCACGCTCTTCCCTCCAAATCCAAGTAATAAGCTGCTTTTTTTTCCACACAAGACACAATGTTTTAGTGTACAAGAAAACCTTCTTCTTTTTCAAAAGAATACCCAAGGGCTTTGTAGATGTTTCTACGAAAGCTTCACCTAGAGAACCAAAGACAGGAAAATTTTCTCTTGCTAGGCAGGGTTGAATTTTATGTACACAACAGTAGACTTCTGTGTGCAGGTTGCAGTACAAATGATACATGTTTCTAATGCAGTCTGGTAAGGAATTCACGTGTGTTAGTAAAGAAGGAAGCATGCAGATTGCTCAACACCATCATTTGTAGTCTTTCCTTTTCATAACTGCCCCATGTACTGATGATGGCAGAGACAGAGTGTGGTCTGAGGCACATGAGAATATACATTTGGTGCTGAGAATCTTCCACTGCTAGCAGCTATTCATACATCACTTGAACCACTGCTATTCAACCGATGGGCTGTAATATACAGTGAGGCATGGTTCAACATATTGGAAGGGCAGAGAGGAATATTGAGACTAAGTCACACTACTTGTAGCCACCAGTCAAAGCAGTTCATGTGGAAGTAGAGATCCATTTTTGTCAGTAATGAACAGGCTTCTCCTTAGATTCACTTTAAAACATGTGTAAAGATATGATGACCATATTTTACTTAAAATGTCCCACTAATAATAATTGACTAAAACTTTTTTTCCAAATGCATTTGTAGTTTTATATACATTCAGTGATTAGAAGCTGATTCTGCATGTGCCCCAAGCCTCCTTAATGATTTTTCCATAGTTCTAGTCATATTGGATGGCATACCAAGGGAACCACCACTACAGTACAAAGATTAGAGCTGTTTGTTAAGGGATACATTCAGTGGTTTAGGACATAGATCAAATGACCTTGCCTTATCAGGATAAATATGAATCTTTGACATGTGACTTCAGACAAATATTTCATCGCCTACCTTAAATAGGAATCAGTTAATCACGGCCCAAGCCCTGGCAGGGACCCAGATTTTACGTAGTATGGTCTGCTCATAACTGAGAGGATTTTAGAATCAATCAAGGTTGGCTGGATAGATCATCTTGGCCCCTTTTGCTAGAAAACGAAAAAAACAGATCTTTATGCTTTCTTCTGGTTTTTGAACGTGGTTGTCAACAGGAGACATCCTTCCAGACCAATAAGAAATCTAGGAGGCCAGCATCTCAGAGGACTGTATTGAGAGAAGAGCTAGTATGTCACAAGGAGAATTAGGGAATGGAGAATAAGATGGCCCTTGCAGGCCTTACTTGCCAGCTCAAATGGCCATTCCTGGATTTGTGTTTAGTGCCTAAGTGAATGAGCAGCACCATTTTATCTGTCTCTTACTCTTAGTTCCACTGTCCCTACAAGTGGGCAATGGCCTTTTTTACCTTTCAGCATGTTGCTTTCAGATTAGAGAAAGTTGTGCATTCCTGATAGTACCTTTTCTACATAAAAAGCCATGAATTTAGGCACTGCCAGTGTTAAAACCTCCTGCTTATGAAAGGGTAGAATCCTGCTGATTTAATCATTCATTTATCGCATAATCAGCCTGCAGCAGGCTTTCATGGTCTCAAGCACATCTAAGCTAACAGGGTGGCTCACACCCTATAATGTCCAGGTTGGGTGCAGTAGTTGACTTCACAGGATGTTCAGTTTCTAAATTTCTAAAGAATAGCACAGATGCCTTGTTTATGACACATAGACCATTTTGTTGAGCAGTCTTCAAATGAATCTAGAAATATATAGCTTAAAAAGGCTCTAACTTTCGATAGCCTCTAGTAAAAGAAACAGACTGACATCTCTCAAATACATTTTTATCTTTCCCCACCTGCAGCCATGCCTCTTCAGTTCTGAGTTGGAAGGGCCACAGAGTAAGAGGGCACCATATCTCCCCCATGGCTCTGTCTTTTAGTTCTTCATCCTTGTATTAAGAATGCTTACGGGGCAACCAGCACCAGTAAATTGGTGGCTTCTGGGAAGAAACTTGGCCTTGGAATTGAATTCAAACATAAAACTCTTGACACAGCTTAAAGTAAACTGGTGTTCTGTTTGGTCTTTAGAACTTGAGTTTTGTTCAAAGGGGGCTTGGATTACTTGGGTGGAGAAAACACTAATAGAAGGGCTTCTTCTCTTAGTTCTCTGCTGAAAGCATGGCAAAAGTGACACTGTTGTTAGTGGCCCCAAGACATTGCTTTGTGAAGGTGAGATGGGAAGAGCAGGGTAGGAAAGGAAGAACAGGGATTTGGTGTGACTGAACCCTTTATTGTCTCAGCCCACCAACCCTGCCTGATCAGGCCTTGATTATTGTATTAGTCCATTCTCACATTACTATAAAGAAACACCTGAGACTGAGTCATTTTTAAAGAAAAGAGGTTGAATTGGCTCATGGTTCTGCAGGCTGTACAGGAAGCATAGTGGCTTCTGCTTCTGGGGAGGCCTCAGGAAGCTTCCAATCATGGCAGAAGGCAAGGATGGAGCGAGGTGTCTCATGTGGCAGGAGCAGGAACAAGAGAATGGGGATAAGGTGCTACAGACTTCTAAACAACCATATCTCACGGGAACTCACTCACTATCACAAGAGTAGCACCAAAAGGATGGTGCTAAACTATTCATGAGAAATCCACCCCCTGATCCAATCACCTCCCACCAGGCCCCACCTCTAACATAGGGTATTACAAGTCTACATGAGATTTGGGCAGGAACACAGGGCCAAACCATATCAATTATAAACCCCACTCCTTACTCCTGCCTGTCTCTGGTATATTCTCTTACACTCAGTGGCCTCTGAAATTCCTCTCAGCAATGAGGTCCTGTGATTTAGGGACTCATACAGTCTCTTTATTCACCATCCAGTCTGCTTCTAATTCTTGTTGCTTTATTAGAAAGTATCTTTGCCATCCATTCCCTCCCCCGTGTCCCACCTGACATTTCATCCAAGTGCTTGTCACATATACAGAACCATAAAATTGTTCTGTGGCTCCCATTGCCTGCAGATTCATAGTCCAACTCCTGACCTCAAAAACCTTTTACTTGTCTGCTTCATATGACTGTCTTCAATCCATCACTTCTACTTGCCACATACCTGCCCTTTAGTCAGGTTCAACTGCTTCCTGACCTCATACTCCTCACACTCTCTTCCAGCCCAACTTCAAGCATACCCCTTTCTGGTGCACTTCCACATGGAAGGTATTGGAACTAAAACTGTAGTGTATCACTCTAAGGCATTTTCACTTAAATAGTGAATGCCAAATCTAATGGATTTCTTTCCTTCACACAGTGCATTTAATCTGTGAGAAAATTATGTCAGTCTACCTAACAATATGTCTGTAATCATTCCATATTCACAATAACCACTGCTATGATTTAGTTTGTATCTGCCATGATTCATTTTATAAATTATTGTAATAGGCTCCTAATTAGTCTTCCTTCTTTACCCTTGCCCCCTACAGTCTATTCTGAACAGAACAGACAGAGTGATCCTTTTAAAACCTAAGTCTGATCATGTAATTCCTCTGCTCAGAACCCTTGAATGGCTCCCCATTTCACTCACAATAGAGACCAAAGTTTTAATTGCCTAGGCCAGATGTGATCTGTTCCTCCCCTCCATTGTCTCTTTGATTTCATCTCCTACTCTCCTCCCCATCGCTTACTCTGTTCCGGTCACACTGACCTTCATGCTGTTCCATGAACACACCAGGCACTCTCCCATCATAGGGCCTTTGCGCTAGCTCTTCCACCTGCCTAGAATGCTTTCCCTATAAATATCTGCATGGCTAACTCTCTCACTTCTTTCAAGTCTTTGCTCAAATGTCACTTTCTCAGTGACCCTGATAACCTATTTAAAAGTTATCTCTCTACCACAGTCCCAATCCTATTTACCTTCTCTATTTTTTATATAACATGTATCTTTTTTTTTTTTTTTTTGAGACAGGGTCTCACTCTGTTGCCCAGGCCAGAGTGCAGTGGTATGATCTTGGCTCACTGCAGCCTCCACCTCCTGGGCTCAAGTGATCCTCCTGCCTCAGTCTCTCAAGTAGCTGAGACTGCAGGCGTGCCCCATCATGCCCAACTAATTTTTGTATTTTTTTTCAAAGACAGGATTTCACCATGTTGCCCAGACTGGACTTATTACCTTTTAACCAACTATACAATTTGTAGAATATAAACCCCACGAAGGCAGAATTTTTGTCTCTTTTGTCTCCTGATGTATTACCAGCATTTAGAAAAGTGTCTTACATATAGTAGGTGTTCAATAAATATTTGTTGAATGGTGGAGGGAGGGAGAGTTGGATGGATGATGACAGAAGGAGGGGTCAGAGGTCTAGAAAGCAAAGCAAGAGAGTATGGGGTAATTACTACTACATACTAATGACTTCCAAATCTATACTTTTAGTCTGTATCTCTTCTGAGCTTCAGATACATATAGCCAACTGCCTACTAGACTCTTTTGGGTGTGTCTACATCAAATGTACAAAAAAAATGGTATTATAGTATAGAGGACAGACTACCAGTTTATAAATCAAGAGAACTGTATTCTATTCCCAGGTCTGTCACTAACTAGCTGTGGGATCTGGGGATAGTCATATAACCTCCTTGGGTCTCAACCTTCTTGTCTGTAAAGCAAAAATATTGGGTTAGATTAGCCTAGATACCTCCAATGCTTTATCCAGCTCTAAAATTATGATTCTCTACCTTAAAAATGTAGCTACCACAATAATTATTTATACAGGCAAAAACCCTTTAAAGTGCATTAGGAAAAGCAAGGGCTGGTTAGCAGGTAGCATGTAGAGCTTTGTACCTTCTCTGGAGCAGGCACTGTAGAGTAATGGGTAGGTTTTCTAGCTCAGAAGTGACACAGGCCAGCCTGGTTTCATATCCCAGCTCTCCACCACTAAATAGCCATAAGATCTCTGATAAAGATCTTAACTTCTCTGTTATAGACTAGGCAAAATCAGACCTGGTATAAAAAGTCAATGGATCAAACTAGACTGGAGCAGACCAAGTACCAGTCTCCTAAAGATAAATGGTGAGTGAGTAACCCATTGTTGCAGAAGCAACATCCTCTGATTTCCAGGAAATTGAGATATAACAAGAAAAAAGAAAGTGTCCTAGAACACACTTTTTTTTTTTCCACAGATTGTCTATCAGAGATTTACTGAATTCCCAGTTAGCAGTTCTTAGTGGTGAAAAAAGAGGGTAATACCATCTCTCCAGAAAAGTTGATTTTGCCAAGATTTTTCACTGTGGCAATTAGACCTTCTATGGAGAGGTTACATTTTGCGTCTACGGGGAAATAACAGTGAACAGGGAATAAGTAATGGAATATCATCTGCTATCCGTGTCCAGGTACATGGGAGAATACCCAGGAGCCAGAAAAAGAGCAAGAGCAATGTTTTCATTTTACGATATCAAAATGGGAAGACTCTCAGGGCTGAATGCTATAAAGAGAGTTAGAGAAAGTGGGTAAATTGAGCATTAATTAAAATTCCCCAGCCTTCTAATTTTTCCAATCAGTTGGGATTACATTAACATACATTTAACCCCTGCTGATTGTCCAGGGGACCTTCAATCTTGAGCTGTCTAATAAAATCGACTTAAAGACTTTGCAGTATATAAATCCTGGCAAACCAGCTGAGTGATCTGTGATGCTCCTTTGAAAAGCAAGATTCAAGTGGCTTATCGGTTCTCTATGCTGCTTCCTGCCTCACTTCTCAAAGATCAGCAATGACTCTGATTGCCCCAACATAGCTCCCCAGAGTGGATGCTTGGGTATAATTAGAATTGCTAAAAGCTCCTCCTTTTCCATTACCAGAGATTAGAGTTCTTTTTATTCCCAGTTATCTTGAATCTTTATACATGGAACTTTTCTTTGTCTCCATCCTGAGTGGTGATTGGGGTGCTATAGAACTTAGCATATTACCTGATTAATAGGTGGGCTTTGAATTTGCTCTCCTATGGGTTATCATTGCTGGTGCCCTGATCACTGTATTTCAGTTGGATTAGAAAATCAGACCCAGACGACAAAGTGCTTTGAGCTGTTAATTAAGGAATGGGTACTATCCATTAAGGAAGATAGTATAGCCCATTACCCTGCTTGGTGGCATACCCCTAAATCTCAGCAAATGCTATTAAAGAGGCTTTCTACATTTACCCAAGGAAAATAAATAAATCCTCAGCATTCTTGACATTACTCTTAGTGCCTTTTATGCCCTTTTACTTAGAAGATAGTCACCACAGAAGAATCACAGCACCTAAATAAGGGTGATGACTTCATCACAGAATTTTTTTTTAATTAATTTTTTTTTTTTTTTTTTTTTTATTCTGAGATGGAGTCTTGCTCTGTCGCCCAGGCTGGAGTGTAGTGGCAGGATCTCAGCTCACTGCAAGCTCTGCCTCCCAGGTTCAGGCCATTCTCCTGCCTCAGCCTCCCGAGTATCTGGGATTACAGGCGCGTGCCACCATGCCTAGCTAATTTTTTGTATTTTTAGTAGAGACAGGGTTTCACCGTGTTAGCCAGGATGGTCTCGATCTCCTGACCTCATGATCCACCTGCCTCGGCCTCCCAAAGAATTTTTAAATCCCGCAAATGTAGCCAGGGGATGGAGCCTTTGCCTTTTCATTGTTACATGAAACTGCTGCAGTAACCAGATGCTTTTTAGAGTCTCTCAGTGGACCTAAAGGTACATTAAAGGAAACTCAAACAGTATAAAAGTGATTACTAGCTTCACAAAAGGATTCTTCGCCACCTAATTCTCCTAAATAGTAAACTTAAGAAGCCTTTTTATTCTGAAACAGGATTGTGTTCTAAAGTCTCTAATTTTAAAACATGGCTCTAACTATATGGATACTCTTGAAAATTCTTTACCTTATATAGTCGGTGGGGGGGTTGTGTTCCGTGGTCAAAGCCATATGTGTCTTCATAGCTGTAGATTTCTCTATACATATGAGTGGTTCCTTCACAAACCCAGCCTTGTCTAAAGATCTGGGTGACGCAAGGATCTGGAAGTTTAGAAGTTCAGGTCTTAGCTACCATTCTACTCCAGACTTCTGGTAGGACTTTAGAAAGTCCCAGATTGGGAATTAAGAAAACTGGGTTCTATGATAGTAAATAATAATAACGCTAAATGATTGCTATTTATTGGGAACCTGCCAAGTGCTAGGCATTGAACTACATGCAATATAGACAGTATATTATCAATTATCCTACAATAACCCTTGTAAGGTAGGAGTAGCATCCCTGTTTTAAAGATGAAGAAAGGTTTTCAGAGATTATATAATCTTCCCAAGGTCATACAGTCAGTCATGAAGTTAAGATTTAAATTTAGGTTTACCTGCTCCAAGTTCATGTTCCTTCTGTCTAATGTG
Source organism: Papio anubis (assembly GCF_008728515.1). NCBI lineage: Eukaryota > Metazoa > Chordata > Mammalia > Primates > Cercopithecidae > Papio > Papio anubis. Next base: position 23,648,107 of record NC_044996.1, read on the forward strand.
GTGACCTGGAATGAGACATTTAACCTCACTCAGCTTTTTCCTCTGTAATATCAGAGATTTAGACTAAGTCAATCATTTTCAACCCTAACTACACATTACAACTGCCTGAGAAGCTTAAAAAGCAACAACAACAACAACAACAACAAAAATGAATGCACAGGCTACACCCCAGACCAATTAAATCAGACCCACTGGAGTGGGGCCCAGGCATTATTTAACTTCCAAATTGATTCGAATGTGCCACCAGAGTTAAGAATCACTGGAAATGTGATGGCTAGAATCCCTTCCAGTTCTTAAAAACTCAAAAGCATAAGTCTCAAACAATTCTAGACCTCATCTTCTCCATTTTGGCCCAAACTACAACCTCTTCAGTGCCTGTGACTAAGATATTTCAGATTCCTGCTCACTAGGTTATTTTCCCTTTCCCTCTAATCCTCTCATATAGAACAAAAAACCAATACAGTGAGGTCTTGAAATTACAGACTTGTAAAAATTAACAGAAAGTTTGTAAGTTCCCCGAATTCCTTTACCCCTTTTTTTGACCAAATACAGGAAAAGAGAGTATTATGAGTAACTGATTATTCTTAGCCACACCAACAAGACAGAGAGTAGTAGCAAAGTGAGGAAGCTAGAGATCCTGATACCCAAGGAAGCTCCCAAATCAGCTGCTTGCCAACTTGAATAAGAGTCAGGTTAGGGGCCTTGGCCTAATCTATGAACAAGACATTTATTTTCGCATGTGAGCTATGATCACTGGTTGTTGAGCTCTCCAAATCTTGAGTTAGGAGAAGTGTTGTTAAGAGCTGAGTGGAAAAGAATGGATTACACAAAATAAATCCTTGCAGATACAAAACCAATGCTAGAAAACCCATGACCATCATGCTTTGTTTTGTTGGGCTAAAAACTGTAGGAGTTTGCTTGGAAAATGCTTTGATACATGTAAATAGCAACAAGGAGCTGGCAGATAGAACAGGCTTTATGTATAAGATGAGTGCATATTTTTTTGAAGCAGAGGGAGAATCATCTCATTAAGTAGGTTTTTAATGATTCTCTATGGCCAAATTTATCTCACTTTAGTTAATGATTTCCCAGACGAGCTTGTTTTCTCTGCTGTCTTTCATATTTCCCTGTAAATGCTGCAAGGCTGACTCTGGACCTCACCTCTCCAGAAAGGAATTTGAGGAAAGGCTCACTGATTTAAAAAAACAACATAAAAGGGATGGTTTGTACTCTGATTTTGTGAAATCAAATCATTCTGACAGCTGTAGGCATTGTTAAGTAGGTACCCCATCATTGTCAAATTAATCCTGAATCTGTTCCTTCAAAAAGCATTAACAGAGAGAATATAGTAACTACAATCTGAATTAAACAAATCCTCTCTCAGGAACCCTGGTTCTGAGGACTCTTGAAAATTACAGTTTAAACTGAGTGGGATTTTCTCCCACTAATTTCTTGGTTTGTTTTGTTTGTTTGTTTGTTTGTTTGTTTTATTATTATACGTTAAGTTCTAGGGTACATGTGCATAACGTGCAGGTTTGTTACGTATGTATACTTGTGCCATATTGGTGTGTTACAAGGCACCAATCAACCTCGCCAGCACCCATCAACTCATCATTTACATCAGGTATGTTCAGTGCAATCCTCCCTCCAAAGGATTATAAATCATGCCGCCATAAAGACACAGCACACGGTGTTTATTGCGCACTATTCGGGGTTAACAGTGCTAAAGACTTGGAATCAACCAAATGTCCATCAGTGACATTTGGATTGAAGAAAATGTGGCGCGATACACCATCACTATGCAGCCATAAAAAGGATGAGTGTGTCCCTTGTAGGGACATGGATGCAGCTGGAAACCATCATTCTTAGCAAACTATCACAAGAACAGAAAACCAAACACCGTGACATGTTCTCACTCATAGGTGGGAACTGAACAATGAGATCACTTGGACTCAGGAAGGGGAACTTCTCCCACTAATTTCTTAATAAAAATAACTAAAAATTTGGCATAGCTGGATTGTCACAACAAAAGTAATGAACAAAACTAAAGGACTCTGGATGGGACGGACAGATAGGCCTGGGTCTTTATGCTCCAGATATCATGGTCACCAAACTAATGGATAAAATGATTTTCAGGTTCACGCAGTCAGTTTTCTATGGAGCAGAGATGAATACCTCAGAGGCCACGTCCTTCTGACACTCTTAGACAAAACTTTGACAGAGATAGCAGGGAAATGTTAGATTTTGAAGAGGTCTGTCCCAAGCAAACATTTTAATTTCAAATGTTTTTGCCCTTACACTTAGATCTCCCACCTCCTGCAACCCGAGAAAGACCACCAGGATGCAAAACAGTATTTGTGGGTGGCCTGCCTGAAAATGGGACAGAGCAAATCATCGTGGAAGTTTTCGAGCAGTGTGGAGAGATCATTGCCATTCGCAAGAGCAAGAAGAACTTCTGCCACATTCGCTTTGCTGAGGAGTACATGGTGGACAAAGCCCTGTATCTGTCTGGTAGGTGTTTAGATGTGGGGATTGTGCCCACCAGGCACCATGCAGATATTAAAGATAGGACTATTTGTGTCTATAGCAGCTAAGTTTGGGCTTAGTATTACCTGCTTTTGCCTTCAGAGATGGAAACTGAATATTCCCATTCAACTTCTTCCTTTAAAGCTCTTCAGTAGCTCCCAGTTGTCTATGGGATAAATCCAGACTCCTCACATGTGACATCTAAAGGCCTTGACTGTGGGCTCTCTCTCTTAGAGTTATCCCCGAATCCCTCCTTCCCTTACACACCATGTCCCAACCACACTAAGTGAGCTCGAATTCCCAGAATGTGCCATGGTGTTTTATGCCTTTTCCTCTGACTAGAATCACCTTGCCCACCACACACACCCCCTAAAGCTCCAGCTCAAGCACACCCTCCCTGGTAAGCTATCTCTGACCTGTCTCCCCACTCTGCCCAGCACTGCTTTAGGCACTCCTTCCTCAGGGCTTTCACAGCACCTGGTGCTTCCTCCCAACATGACACCTACTGTACCATGCTAGAACTGTCTCTTTCCATATCCGTCTCCCCCACCAGAGTATGAAATCCTTAAGGACAGGGACTGTGTCTTATTTAACATTGAATCCCCAGCATCTAGCACGTAACCTGGCAAAAGAGTAGATGCTCATAAATAGTTATGGAAGTCAGTCAGTTGTCAAGTATTTATTGACTGCTAGGCAGAATGCTAGGTTGCTGGGGATACAGCAAAGACTGAGGCAGATAGACTTCCTGCCATCAACAATATTGCATTCTGGAAATGGCAAAATATAATATATATATGAAAACAAATAAATAAGTTACTTTCAGTACTGATAAGTGCTCTGAGGAAGATAAAAAATGTTAAGGTACCCAGAGTTGTTAGGGAAGGAAGTCTTCTCTGACATTTGAACTGAGACTTGAATAATGTGAAGAGAGATTGCCATGTGAACATCTTGGGGAAGAGCATTCCAAAGTAAGGAACACCAAGCCAAAGTCCCTGAGATGAAAATGGACTTGGTATGTTCAAGCAGAGAATAGAAGGTTAGTATGACTGGAGCACAGAAAATGAGAGATCTGAGAGATGAAATCTGAAAGGTAGGCAACTATGACAATGTGTTTTATTCTAGAAGCCACTAGAGGATTTTAAGGAATTCAGTGACATGATCTGATTTACATTTTAGAAATGTTACTTCTGAGCAGAAGATGGGCTGAGAGGTATGAGCAGAGGTGGTAACTGGGAACTAAGTTAACCAACTGTAATATTAGTCTAACCCAGAAGTGATGGTGGCTTGTACAGTACGGTGGTTGGAGTGGAGATAGTAAGAACTACTTTGCATAAAATCTCCTGTTTATAGTAAAAATTCAGATTTAGGGTGTGTCTTGGTCCATTTTCTGTTGCTTATAACAGAATACCTGAAACTGGGTAATTTTTTTTTTTTTTTTAAGATGGAGTCTTGCTCTTGTCACCCAGGCTGGAATGCAGTGGCATGATCTCGGCTCACTGCAACCTCTGCCTCCTGGGTTCAAGCAATTCTCCTGCCTCAGCCTCCCGAGTAGGTGGGATTATAGGCACATGCCTGGCTAATTTTTGTATTTTTAGTAGAGATGGGATTTCACCTTGTTGGCCAGGCTGGTCTGGAACTCCTGACCTCGGGTGATCCGCCCACCTCTGCTTCCCAAAGTGCTAGGATTACAGGTGTGAGCCATCATGGCTGGCGAAGCTGGGTAATTTATAAAGAAAAGGAATTGGCCGGGCGCGGTGGCTCAAGCCTGTAATCCCAGCACTTTGGGAGGCCGAGACGGGCGGATCACGAGGTCCGGAGATCGAGACCATCCTGGCTAACACGGTGAAACCCCGTCTCTATTAAGAAATACAAAAAACTAGCCGGGCGAGGTGGCGGGCGCCTGTAGTCCCAGCTACTCGGGAGGCTGAGGCCGGAGAATGGCGTGAACCCGGGAGGCGGAGCTTGCAGTGAGCTGAGATCCGGCCACTGCACTCCAGCCTGGGCGACAGAGCGAGACTCCGTCTCAAAAAAAAAAAAAGAAAAGGAATTTATTTTTTACAGTTATGGAGGCTGGAAGTCCAAGGTCTAGGTGGCACACCTGATAAGGGGCTTCTTGCTCTCTACAGAGAGTTAGTGCAGGTCTTTCTTCCTCTTCTTATAAAGCCACCAATCCTACTCTCATGACAACCCATTAATCCATTAATCCATGAATGGATGAATCCATTCATGTGGACAGATCCTTCATGACCCAATCACCTCTTAAAGGCCCCAGCTCTTAATACTGCCACATTGAACTACTTCCTTGCCTAACAGTAATGGTTTGGAAGAATTCGGTCTAAGTGCTAGACATTTCATGATGACAGCATCTTCATTGATATAACAGGTGCTTATTGAACATCTTTCTTCTGTAAACTCTTGTGCTAGATTCTGTGCAGAGTAGAAAATGAGTAAAACTTAGTTCTTCCCCTTAATGAATTTAGGGTTAGTATGTAGTCATACACTTACTTATTAAAGAAAAATGTACTTAGTGCTAGGCATTACTCAATACACTGATATGACACACACACTGCTAATAAGAGATTAAAAGTTATAAGTGCCATGAAGGAGGAAGTGAGGGAGGAAGGTAGGAGAGGGAGAACGAGAATATTTCTGACTTCTAACTGGGGCCATCAAGAAAGGTAGCTTTTGGAATAAGTCTTTGACAAAGGGAAAACATTTGCTTGTGGACAATGGGGCATAAAAACAGCATGAGCAAAAGTACAAAGGTGGTAAGCTTTGGCAAACATTCAGGAAACAGCGAGTAGTGGTTTGTTTACTAAGTAGACATGAGAGGAGGAGGCAAAATATCAGTTATTAGCACACTCCGAAAGGCTTAACAGTTGGGTCTTTACTCCTCAGGTAATAGGGAATTGAAGAAATTTTTGAACAAGGAAGATAATTGTTTCTGCAAGATTAATTTGACAGCTCTATATAAAACTGTATTAGAAGAGAGATGAAAAAAGAGGAGAGGAGGTCAGTTAGAAGCTTGTTGTAATAGGCCAGGGAAAAGGTAACAAAGGTTTGAAAAAGTAGGCTAGTAACATGGGGAAGGAAAGGAGGCAGTGTAGATGGAGAATACTCTTATTACAGTTGGTAAGTGCTATAGAATCTAACTACCAAAAATTCGGCAGCACTTAACAGTGATAACAGAGCATTCCACGAGACTATTTTAATAAGAACATAAAGGTCTCAAAAAACCCTGCATAGTTGTACTTAGAAGACGATACACTGTTCAGGAAGCATCCATCTAAACATCACCAAAATCAGCTCTCTGTTAACAGCCACCTCCTAGAAACATTCTTAGGGCTGCCAAAAAAAAAGGGGATTTCAGTCAGTGATATGAAAACAACTAAATTTTGCCCTTTAAATTTGAATCTGTCCCTTGAAAGTGCACAAGTGCTAGCAATCTCCTGAATGGGGTGGCTGTTATCTCATTATGTAAAAGAAAGCAGTTAAAACAAACAAACAAAAAAATCCCTTACAAAAGGGGGCAAGAAAATGTGGAGGTCATCATTTTTTTTCTGATGGAATTGGAACACCTTTGGGAGCTGGCACTGTGCACAGTGCACCCACCCCATAGCATTCTAGCATCTTTAATGAGGTTTATGTAGAGCTTTCATCTCATCCTCTCATTTGATCCTCTCCACAGTTCTGGGAGAGTAGGCAAGGTAATGATTAGTAGCCCCATTTTTCTGATGGCTCAGATGATCAAATAAGATGAATGGATGTGCAAGTGTATTATAAACTGTAAAGAGCCCTGGAAAGACTTGCTTATGAAATGTATTCATTCTTCCTTTTTCTAAAAAGAATGTGTGACAGTTTTAGCATTCCTGGGTAATATTATTCTTTGTAACAGCTTTAATTAGCTATAATAATTTAATTTTAATGAGGTATAATAATTGACATACAATGATCTTAACATATTTCAAAAATACAATTATATAATATTCTATATATGTATTCAGGTGTGAAACCATCACCAACAATGGAAATAATGAATATGTCTGTTATCCCCAAGAGCTTCCTTTACACACCTTTCATAATCCTGTCCTTCTACCCTTCCCTACTCCCGTCTCAGGCAACCATTTATCTGTTCTCTATCAGATTAGTGTGGATTTTCTAGAACTTTATATGAATGGAATCACACATTATGTATGCTCTTCCTTCCTTTCTATAGATCCAGATTTCCACTTGGTGTCATTTTCCCTATGCTTGCATTTCCTTTAACATTTTTTGTAGAGCAGGTCTGTTCCTGATGAATTCTTTCAACATTGATTTGAAAAAGTATTTCACCTTTCTTTTTGAAAGATGTTTGTCCTCTGTCAAATGTTGTTCCACTATTTTCTTGCTTGCATTGTATCCAACAAGAAATGTGATGTTATCTTTATCTGTGTTTCTCTGTACATAATGTGTCTTTTGTCCACGGATGCTTTTAAGATATTTATTTTATTGCTGGTTTTGAGCAATTCAATTATGATATGCTTTGATGTAATTTTCTTCTTGTTTCTTGTGCTTGGGGTTCATTGGATCTGTCAGTTTGGATCAAATGTGGAAAATTTTCTCCCCTCATTTAACTTTTTTCTGTTCTCTCCCCTCTCTTTTGGTGCTCCAATTAGGCATATATTAGGCCCCTTGAAGTTGTCTTGCAGCTCACTGGTATTCTGTTCTTTTTTTTTTTTTTTTTTTTTCAGTCTTTTTTCTTTCTGTATTTTATTACAGATAGTTTCTGTTGCTATGTCTTCAAGTTCATTCATTTTTTTCATTATAGATTCAGGGGGTACATGTGCAAGTTTGTTACATGAGTATATTGTGTAATAGTGAGCTTTGGACTTCTAATATACCCATCACCCAAATAGTGATTATTGTATCCAATAGTTAATTTCAACCCTCATCCCCCTCCCACACTCCTCACTTTTGGAGTCCCCAGTGTCTATTATCTATCTTTATGTGTATCCATTGTTTAGCTCCGACTTATAAGTGAGAACATATGGTATTTGATTTTCTGTTTCTGAGTTATTTCACTTAGGATAATGGCCTGCATTTACATTTTAAAGTATTACTAAATCCAAAAGCCCAGTCTTCATATAATCCAGTGAGACAGGAGAAAATAAATGCTTCTCTTTTGCTGCTTTCAGAATTTTTTCCTTCACTTTGGATAGTCTGATGCCTATATGCCCTGGTGATGTTCTTCTTGCAAAATATCTTCCAGGTGTTCTCTGAGCTTCTTGTACCTGGATGTCTACATCCCTTGCAAGACCACGGAAATTTTCCTGGATTATTCCCTCAAATATGTTTTTCAAAGTTTTTACTTTTACTCTTCTCACTCAGGAATGCCTGTTACTCATAGGTGTGATTGCTTTACAGAATCCCATATTTCTCAAAGGCTTTATTCATTGTTTTAAATTCCTTTTTTATTATTTTTGCCTGACTGGGTCAATTCAAACGAGCAGTGTTCAAGCTCTGAAATTCTTTCTTCTGCTTGGTATAGCCTGTTATTAAAGCTTTCTATTGTATTTTCTAATTCCTTCAGTGAATTTTTAATTTCCAGAAGTTCTGGGTTTTTTTTTTTTAAGATCTCTATCTTTTCTTTCATATCCTGCATTGTTTTTCTGATTGCTTTGTTAGTTTTCAACTTTCTCTTGGATCTCATTGAGCTTCCTTACAATCCATATTTTGAATTCTTGATCTGTCATTTCAGAATTTTCATTTTGGTTAGGATCCATTGCTAGACAGCTAGTGTGATCTTTTTGGGGTGTTGCAACACCCTGAGTTCTTACACTGGTTCCTTCTCACATGGTTATGCTGTCACTTCTTATTTTTGAATCTAATTTCATTTGGATGGGACTTTTTTCCCCCCTTGAAGGTGTGACTGTAGCGTATGTTGGGTAGGGTCCTTTGGCTTTGCTTCTTTAGCCCTGTGCACTTCTGTCAGCAGGTGTCCTATTGTGCTGTGCAGTTCAACCTCCTGGTGAGTAGGTGGCGCCTACAGGTAAGAGCCACCTGTGGCAGAAGCAGATCAGTATGTGCTGGTTTTTTTCTTACTGTGAGGTGCTCTCTGTTCTTTCAGGTGATGGGCTGGTCTGTGAAATTCCAGGTTCCCTATTCACCCCAGGGAGAGTGGATAGAGGACAAAGCTGGGTGGAGCTGGACAACCAAGCTCACCCACGAATAACCCAATGATGAACACAGGCAGCACCCCTGACAGGAGTGGCTAGGGGAACTCTTGGAGAAATGTGCTGCGGTCTTTTCAGGGGATGAGGGGGCCACATCAACTCCACTTCCTAGACAGACAGGATCACAATGTTTCTCTGTCACAACCGTCTCCTGGGGCTCCTGACTCAGTTTATACACTGTCCATCTATCTCCAGGCTACCATGTAGCTGAGAGGAGTGACTTTGGGGAGGAAGCTCTTCCCTCAGCCCAGTACAGCCAGCTTTGTGGCTCACCTATTCTCTGACACAGCTTTGTGTAGACAGGGGGGCGGGCTCTGCCTTTCAGCATCTGAGAGTGGGTGGCAACTGTGGGGGTGCCAGCTGATTGGGTCCAACCTCAGGCCTTGGGGCAAGTGATCAGGTGCCAGCAGTGATGGACTGAACTAAGCAGTCCCCCAATTCCCAGGCCCCTAAGTGGCCCACTGGATGGTGTGTGGGGGTCCTGGAGGGACTCCACCAGGACCAGGCCAGCAGGCTTATTCTCAGGCTCCCAGGGTTCAGGTGGTGGCTGCGATAAGGAGGGCAGGCTGGTCCCCAGTCACCAGTAGAACTCTCAGGTGGGGGCAGGCAGAAGGCTCAGGTGCTGGGAGCCCCCAGGTTCATTAATTTTTTTCTTATGCAGCATCTAATTTGCCATCAGTCCTGTCCGGTGATGTTTTTTTCAACTTAGACATTGTAGCTTAAGCCTGTAGATGTTTGATTGTGGCTCTTTTTGTATCTTTCATGTTTCTCCTTAATATGGCCAGTCTTTTCTCTAGCTTCTTGAGCATGTGAAATCAAATTTTCATCGTTGTTTTTATATCCTTATCTACTAATTAAATTATCTGCATCACTTCTGGGTCTGTTTGGATTGGCTGATTTTTTAAAATCTTTATTATGGGTCATATTTCCTGAATCTTTGCATATCAAGTAATTTTTTATTAAAGTTTACCTTATTTGGTGACAGATATTTTTATTTCTATAAATAGTCTTGAGTTTTGTTCTAATTGCAGTTAAGTAACTTGAGAAAATTTTGGTTCTTTTAGGTCTTGCTTCTTAAGTTTTGTTCAGCAAGACCAGAGCAGTTTAGGGCTAATTTTTCTCCACTATTAAGGCAGAACCCTTCCGATCACCCAGTACCAGAAGTGTGAGTTTTTCTGCTCTGGTTGGTAGGAAAAGGAGCTATTCCCAACCCTATGGGAGCTTTTCAGGGATTGTTACCTCTAATGCTCAGGTAGTTTCCCACACATATAGACATTAGTACTCAGCTAAATAATAGTGGAGGACCCTCTGCATATCTCTGAAGCTCTTTCTCTGTGCAGCTTTCTTCTTTCTGGTACTCTGCCTTATGAACTCTATTTCCATATTCTCCCTAGACTCCCAGTTCAGTCTCCTCAACTTGGGAACACCATCATGCCCTGCCTGAGTTCCCTTCCCTGTGCTGAGGCCCAGAAACTCTCCAGGAAATAAACCGGGGCAGTCATAGGGATCACTTCATTTGGTTCTTGTCTCTCTGTGATCCCTGTCTTCATTGTCTTATGTATAGTATCTTTAAAAGCATTATTTCATATATTTTATTCATATTTTTAGTTGTTTAAGGTAGGAGGGCAAATCTATCCCCTGTTACTCTATCTTAGCCAGAAGCAAAACTCTGTGTTGGGTATTATTCTTGAGAGGCAGGTTAGAATGGAGGAAAGCACAGAGTCTAACGTCCTAGATTCAAGAGCCAGCTCTACAGTTTGCTAATTGTCTGACCCAGAGCAAGCCACTTAACCTCCCTAACCTCTTTTGATGCTCAGTTTTCTGTTTGGTATAATGTTTACCCTGCAAGCTTGTGCTGAGAATGAAATGAGATAAATTCCTATGGAAGTATCTAGCTGAGCTCTTGAAACTTAAAAAGTACTTAGTTTTTTCCCCACTTTTTGTTAAGAGACATGACTTGGGTAAGTATAGCTGGCACAAAAAGAGGAGGTAGGGAGTTGAATACTGCTTTTCTGAATCCCAGTCCTATACTACTATATTATAATCACACTACATCTCTTTTTTAAGGATCCCAAATTATATGTCACATGGGTCACACACCACTCTCCATCATTTTTTTTTTTTTTTTTTTTGTCAGAAAAAAAAAATGGTTCACAGTTGACAAATGCTTCTAGGAAACAATTTTAGGGATTAAAATGCCAAGTTAATGCATTTCAGTTTTACCAAAATCTTTGTGATAGTATAATGGACACTCTTGAATTTATTTAAAGACAAGTTCGTTTGAGGCCACCTTTTCCATTCTTCCCAGCCCTTAGTACCATATAAGGATCATGCTTGATATTATTACCCACGGAGTCAACCTCAGCCAGAGGTAAGGTATTAGATGGAGGAATTGAACTCTTAAGAACAAGACTAACCCAACCCATAGAATGTGACCTATTATCAGAGATAATTTAAGTCTTTTGATGATTTACGTGCTAAGCATCGGAGAGAATTTGGAGTTGTGTGGTCACTTGGAACTGCTGCAGTGACATCTGAAACACTGAACTTGGAAAAGTATTTATAGTCTTTCATGTCTCTCTCTCTCTCCCCCCCTCCCCCAACCCCCCCCCCCCCCCCCGGCTCTCCCTCTCTTCTCCTCTCCCTTTCACCCTCCTGTGAACTTAGGTTACCGCATTCGCCTGGGCTCTAGTACTGACAAGAAGGACACAGGCAGACTCCACGTTGATTTCGCACAGGCTCGAGATGACCTGTATGAGTGGGAGTGTAAACAGCGTATGCTAGCCAGAGAGGAGCGCCATCGTAGAAGAATGGAAGAAGAAAGATTGCGTCCACCATCTCCACCCCCAGTGGTCCACTATTCAGATCACGAATGCAGCATTGTTGCTGAAAAATTAAAAGGTATCAAAGGCACTCAAGCTTCATGATTAAAAGAACTCTTTCCTTTAGAGAAGTGTAATAAATATAATTGCGTTGTTGACAGTTGCCCTTTGAGTTTCCTACTACTGGATTCTAAGCATTTCTTGTGTTGAAGACTTGCAGATAGAGGGGTGTACCTAGTAACTCAAGAACCAGAAAATGTATCCCTACTACCTGTGTCTCTGCTCCTTCATTGTCTCAAGGGATGGCATTTTTCTCTTCAGACATCAGGTGGCTAGAAATAAACAAGTTTTCCTCACTTTTCCACTTCAGAGAATTTTAGGCATGATCTATGTGACTTGGAACCTGTAAGAGCCCTCTTTTATAGTGGATACAAGTTAGGTTTTAATTCCAAGTCAAATGAGTGAATCTGGATGATAGGATTTGATGTGTTCCTGAAAAACTCTGGTAAAATTCTCATTTTAAAGACGAGAAAATTAAGGTCCAGAAAGTAGTCATGCTGTACATTCTTCTTAGATTACTCAAAGACTTAGCCACCACCAACTAAAAAGTAAAGACTTTTAAATCACTTTAAAAGACCAATTTATTTAAAACAGTGACTCTGGAGACATGTAGACATTGCTTAATCAGACTGCTTTCCCATTAGTTTTGATTCTTGTTCCCCTTGTTTGACTCTCAGCCATTTTGTTAATTTAACATTAATTGCTCTGCCTGGTCTCCTGTCTTAGTAGCTCAAATCCAGTCTTTCTCATTTTCTGAGTATAGATGATTTTATTGGATGAATGCTGGTGTCCCATTGATCTTATTGGTAACACCAATCCAGCTCTAATGGTATGAATTTTCCCTTCTTCTTGTGCTCTCAGCTCAGCAAGATACTGCTAATCCTACTTTCCAAATAGGTTTCCTTCACCAGACATGTTTGTACCTCATAGCCTAAGGGATTCACACATGTAAGAAATTGGTTTTGACTTTCTTTAAGGGAAAAGCAGAAAATCTAGAGTCCAGAATAGAGGCACAGAAATAATGGTACATTTTGAAAAACTGAAAAGGCTGAAAGCATTGGTAAGATGCCAGGTCCAAGACTTGCCTATTTGCACAACACCAAACAAATCAGTTTAAGTTTAAAAAAAAAAATGAATTTAATGGGTGTGTGACCCTCAAGAGAAGCAAAAACTGAGCATCAACATAAAGTCTATATCTAAGTAATAAAGTGAAAAGCTGCTATAAGGGGAGGCTGACTGCTTGTTATATGTCTGCACTGAAAAAGGGGCAAGAGGCAGGAAGTTCAAATTGCAGTGAAAGAAATTTCCATTTGACATAAGGGTTTCTAGCCAGAGAAGGATGTGAAGCCCTTGAATAGATCCAAATGGGCTCTCCCTCTCTGGAGCCTTTAAGAACAGAATGCGTAAGTGGCTATCTTGGGGAGCTGAACCAGAAGCTTTGGAAGAGCTGTGCTCTTAACTATCTTAACTAATCACAGAATAACTCCTAACTAGCTGCAGAAATCTACATGGAGGGTTCTTCAGGCAAGAGAAAAAAGGATATGGAGAAATATAGAAATAAAATAAATTGCATCAAAATAAATTGTGACTGGGACTAAGTGGAAGGCCTGGGGCTGTGGATTGAACACAGGAGTGATACTATAAAAGGTTGAAGATGTACATGTTTGTGTCTAAAGAATGACCCACTTAACTCTTCCCTGAGGCTCCTCCCAACACTGTAATTCCATGGATCCAAGGTAAAGTTACTGTGAAATTCGAGTTAAACTCAGGATTCAACTTTGCTTTTCCTCATTAAAACACAGGACTATAGAATTCTGAAGTTCCCTCACTAATTCATGTTTTGTTTTTCTCTCTCTCTCCCCTCTGCCCCCTGCCCCCCTTCTCTCTCTCTCTCTCTCTCTCTCTCTCTCTCACACACACACACACACACACACACACACAGTCAGAGAGGGTAAGAGATTTGTAATACATGAAAGCTATATATCAGTGCAGAAAACTTTTTTCAAGGAAACATTTCTCTTTCTGAAAATTCATCATAGACCACAACCAATCTGACTGCATTGATCCTTCCATTCTTCCTGTTTGTCTGCCTGCCTACTGCCTGTGTGTGCACGTGTGTGTATGTGTGGCTCCTCATCCTCATCAATTCATTTACCCACCACTGCCAAAAACCATGATGCCCTCTTTGCCAGCATGTTGGGAAAATAGATCAAAATGTGGTTACCTTTGTTAGTTATAAAAATACATTTTTTTTCAGATGATTCCAAATTCTCAGAAGCTGTACAGACCTTGCTCACTTGGATAGAGCGAGGAGAGGTCAACCGTCGTAGCGCCAACAACTTCTACTCCATGATCCAGTCAGCCAACAGCCATGTCCGCCGCCTGGTGAACGAGAAAGCTGCCCATGAGAAAGATATGGAAGAAGCAAAGGAGAAGTTCAAGCAGGCCCTTTCTGGAATTCTCATTCAATGTGAGTGGAACTTAGAGTTCTGCTGGAATGAGGATAAGTCACTTCACTTAGTTACTTGCTCTCTATGGAAGCCCAGGTCTCCAGAGCCATCCTGTGTTAAGGCTCAAGGCTCCCTTTTTCACTGCCTTGTGCTCTCCTTGTATTGCCAAATGCCCATGCTCCAGTTTCACAGGAGACATGTGGGCACCTGCTAGCTTCATTTTCTCTGGTATATCTACTTCAACTCCTTAGAAACAGTGATCCTTAAGCCACATCCTGTACTTCTACAGCCCTGGGCCTCAGTAGAGACTGGGTATTTTATTGCTAAAGTTACAATGTAGCATCAACATTTTAAAGCTGCTTTTCTTCAGATTTGCATAATTATCATCATGTAATATGCCTTCTAGAAACTCCATTTCAAAGATCAATGTAATTATATTTCCCAAGGTGATTGGATAAAACTCAAATTTTCTACTTCTACATTTTTGATTTAGTTTACTTTCTTCTGCTACCTTTGCTGGATGTCATAGACACTGGGACAAGGTGAGAAACTACCAAAATGGCCATTTTCAAAAAGAAGTTCTGCTTCAAACCTATCTAAGGTCTCTGAAATGAACCAGATCAGATAAATTATCAAGTAATTTTTTGTTTACCGCATTATAAAATTATACACTCTTATTTTTTCAGTAAGAAAGAGTATTCACCTTAAGAGTAAGGGTACAGTTTTATGATTTTGCTTTTAAACAATTATAGTCCACTCTTTCCAAACTTGACTTCCCTGTACTTGACTCATACATAATTGTGATTAAGGGGGAATTGTTCCATTTGCCGCTTGTATTTTGAAAGTATATATGAGCATAAAATCCAGGAGGCAAAAGCACATGTCTTCAGGACTTGAGAATAAATTTTTAAAAAGAGAGAGCAGCACACATCATGGGAATATAAATCCTTAAGTCATTAGAAGACAGGGTGCAAACAGGGGTGTAAAGAGAAAAAAATAATACCTCTGGATTTTCTTGCTGTGAACACCCAACCAGAAAGGGGCTCTTGTCCTGCTTTTCTTTTCCCAAAAGAGTCATGTCTAAGCTTCCCCTCTCTTGAACTGTGATTAGGATAAAGTCCGAGAACATCTGCACACATTTTCCCGTTTGACATTTTAAGAGACCTTGAAAAATACTCTCCAGGACCACACTTACACAGTATCCTTCCCTAAAATTTGTATTTCTCCAGTCAACGAGTCTATCTCGGTAGACTTAAAAAAGATCCACTCCATCTTAGGTTTTGATTTGATGCTTCTAGTTAAACATACCTCAGAATAGTAAAAGCATGAATTCTGTTGAAGCAAAGCATCCAAGTGTGTGTCAGAGCGCTATGAAAGGAGCCAGGGGTAGAATGTTTCTGGTATGGTTTGCCATTTTCTTCCATGCTGTGTGGAGTCACTAGTACTAAACTAAAGACAAGTACTAAATTAAAGTGCATTTGCTGTGACTCTTCCTCTCCTGCCTCCATGAATTCACACTGCCTGTATTAAAACTCTAGTTGTTACCATTTTACCCCAAGCCTCTGGTGTTCCCTTTTGCCTTTCTGTATGTTGATGTCTTTTCCTTTGCGTCTCCTTTAAAATCAAAGTACCCCAACACACATAGCCTTTTCCAAGCACAACCACAGCTTAGTATAGTGTCATAACGAGAAGATACAACAAGCCTGATGCTTCTCTTTTATTTCATTTCTTTTCTCCTCTCTTTTTCCATCCCTGGATGATACCCTGGCCTGATCCAACTGCTGATTTGATGCTGCAGTTGAGCAGATAGTGGCTGTGTACCATTCTGCCTCCAAGCAGAAGGCATGGGACCACTTCACAAAAGCCCAGCGGAAGAACATCAGCGTGTGGTGCAAACAAGCTGAGGTTGGTAACTTTTTATTCTGGTAGCCCCTCAGGGGGACAGTTTCTTTCTTTAACAAGTTATTGATTTGGAGTTTAGCCAGAATTAAATAGTGCCAAGCTCCCATGGTCACAACAAGGCCCTAATGAAACACTAAGACATGTTCTATAGCCTGTCACTGTGTCCAGACCACCTGCTGTCAAAAGGGTAATAAATGTGCATGTGCTGTGGTGAATGCATTCTGCTGGTTGGAAACCTTAGCAGTGAAAATGTAGCTGGGATAATTATAAGTTTACTTCTCTAAGCGAGCTAGTCTTGGGTACAACAGTAATTACTGACCTGCGCTTCTAGTGTTAGTAATATTAGGGCTGTCTTACATTTTTTAGAGTGTCTTGACAGTGAAGGATGGAAGCTGCCTGGTGTTACATTGGATCTTTGAAATTTCTGAGCTTCTTTTATCAAACTCATTTAGTCATCTTTATAGGTGGAAGCTTTAAAGGTAACAGGACTCTGATCTTAGGTTAAGGTTGGCACACACCTCTCTGCTTATACTCAAGTGACATTTTTAGCATAACAATAGAATAAATGTGATGTGATTAGGTTGCTATTCTTTTTTTTTTTTTGAGATAGAGTCTCGCTCTGTCGCCCAGGCTGGAGTGAAGTGGCCGGATCTCAGCTCACTGCAAGCTCCGCCTCCCGGGTTTATGCCATTCTCCTGCCTCAGCCTCCCGAGTAGCTGGGACTACAGGTGCCCGCCACCTCGCCCGGCTAGTTTTTTGTATTTTTTAGTAGAGACAGAGTTTCACTGTGTTAGCCAGGATGGTCTCGATCTCCTGACCTCGTGATCCGCCCGTCTCAGCCTCCCAAAGTGCTGGGATTACAGGCTTGAGCCACCGCGCCCAGCCTAAGTTGCTATTCTGAATCAAAGATTAAAAACTGAGATGGGAGATTTCACTGATCTGCCATTGCAAATCCTGTTACATATACCTCAAGTCCCTATTCCTATGGGCAACTTCCTTACCAAGCCCTAATATTTTCAATTTATATATGCAGCAGCTTTTTCAACTACATTTCTGGTCCTCTTTGCCAGCCTGGTAGCAGTCCCATTATATCTATCAATGTAAATTGTCATATTCCTTAACTTTTAAATAGCATTTACAAGATATTTACATTTATAAAGTGCTTTCACATTGGTTATCTCACCTGTGTGAGCCCCACAATAGACAAGGTGGAGTGAAAAATGTATTGAACTAAGAGCCAGACATGAATTCAAATCTCAGCTCTGACATGTTAGCGCTGTGTGACTGAGCAAGTTATTCAGCCTTTCTCAGTCTCTGTTTCTTCACCTGTAAATTCGAGACAATAATGAAACCAGTCTTATACGATTAGATGAGTTAGGAAATGTGTGAACAGTTTGAAAAATAGAAATAGTATTACTTCAGTTTTTATTAACAACTTCATAAGGGATAGTGAGTAGGTATAGAATTCATGTTTTACCTGCAGGAAAACTGAAACATAAAAATGTTAAGTAATTTACACAAAATTACAAAGCTAGCAAATGGACTAGAAATTATTCTCCTCACTGTGAGCTCTGGTGCAAAATGCTTTGTGGTCTTGAGCTAGTCATTTAACCTTTGTGGCTCTTTTGTTTCTTAACCTATAAAATAAAGATAGTAATTTCTCTCTGTCCTTCACTAGAATATATGAGATATGTTTGTGTGAGAACAATTTGAAAACCATGAAAAGCATTTAGGAAAAAATAAGCCAAATCCTGTTTATAAACTGATAGTATCTGAGCCATCAATTCTGGCACAGCAAAGGGATCTGGGAGTCACTAGAAAGAAATCCTTGAAGACATCCATCCAATGGGTGGGTGGAGTCATAAAAAGCCAATAGCATTTTTACTTGTTTTTTAAAGAATTAGGGGAATAAAGAAAACAATTATCTTACTGTAGCACAAAGTGGTTTTAGAATCCTAGGGCTGCCTTCTGTTGTTCACCTTCAACAAACAAAATTCAACTTTGTGATTCAAATGTTTACTGATCACTTTCTCCATCTCAAGCACTATGACAGGCAACATAGAATGAAATGATCTTTGCCCTCAGGGAGGTAGAAGGGTAATGAAAGTGATCAAGAGGAGAAGGGGAGTTTCACACGCTAAATTTAAAATATCCAGTCTTCAGAAGAATAAAAGTTGAGAGAAAAATGCTCAATAAGTCTTATGATTGTAGAAAAGCAGAATAGGCATTAAGTTTCTACCTTCCCTTTGATACACATACACTTCTAACTTCTCTTTGGGTTAGAAGAAGTTGGCTGAATGGCCCCACCCTTTAAAGAAAGCCTTGACAGTACAACGTTGCCTTTTTGCAGGAGGAAGGAAGCCTCTGGTTGGAATGCTGATTTGCCTAGGTCACAACAACACCTTTTTTTTTTTTTGGAGACGGAGTCTCGCCCTGTCACCCAGGCTGGAGTGCAGTGGCGCGATCTCAGCTCACTGCAACTTCCGCCTCTCGGGTTCAAGCAATTCTTCTGCCTCAGCCTCCCGAGTAGCTGAGACTACAGACACACGCCGCCACGCCCGGCTAATCTTTTGTATTTTAGTAGAGATGGGGTTTCACCGTGTTGCCAAGGCTGTTCTCGAACTCCTGAGCTCAGGCAATCTGCCCATCTCGGCCTCCCAAAGTGCTAGGATTACAGGCGTGAGCCACCATGCCCGGCCGTCACAACACTTTTGTAAACTATGTGGCCATAAAATATTACCCATCAATCATATTCATCAAGGGTCTGTGTAGTTATTAGATTGATACAAAAGTAATTGTAGTTTTTGCCATTAATATTTCAAGCCTACTTATTTAGTGGATATATACTTGAGTTTAATTAGACTCACAGTAGAGATAGCTGTACCAGTGAGCTGGACACTCCTTAGGACCTATAGAGAACTGAGATATTTGCACCCTATTACCCAATATTGTAACAGAACTTCCTTGGCAGAGTGGCGATGATAAAGTACATGACCAGCATGACTTTCCAGGAGCTACATGTTTCATGTTGTGCCTTGTAGACTGTAGAAACCCCAAAACCTCCTTCCTGATTGATTGGTTGAATTAAATTAAGGTCCACCTTGAATATCTCAAATTGTGTTCAATACTACAACAGCTGAAAGTGGGACATAGCTCATAACCTTTCTCTGGTATTGCATTCCCTAAGCCTAAAAGATCTCTTTCACTTTATATTGGTGCCTCTTTAAGTCAGAGTTTGTTTTTGTTTTTATTTTTGTCCTTGTTTTTTTTTTTAACCTCTGCAAACTTTTACTTGATAGCAGGCAACTGTGAGGACTGAAAGCAGGTATCCTGTGGGAAATAAACCATCTTCTTAAATTGTGGCTGCCTCTTAACACCCCTTGAAAATTAGAACATCTCAAAAACTTAATCAACTAGGCTGGCTTATTTTTGACCTAGGCATCCAAGCTACATAGAACTCATAAGCCAAGGGTTTCATCAAAGTGAAAGTTTCTGACGTTCAAGCCTTTTACCGGTTGCGTCTGAGAACAAGTCAGCCAATGACCTCCTCATGTCACAAAGTACCTGTTCCTTGTCTCATTGTCATCCTTCTACCAGCAGCCAACACGGTCTTACTCTGCTGAGAGAAAGGATGTAGCGTATGAAGGAAAAGTTTCCACCTTTGGGGAGCTTAGACACTGACTTTGGTAGTGTATGTCAAGCAGACTAGTTTGCTAATGAGTCTTTTTCATTGCTTTATGTTCCTGATTTATTTGTGTGTGAGGTCCCTGCTAATACAACTGAAAAGGGTATTAGGAGAAGGCTGAATGAAGTCCCTCCGCTTACTAAAATTTGGTGTCTATAGTGACTTTACTGGCAGTTCTATGTGTTGTGGGAACTCTTTTTCTACAGAATCACTTAAAACCTATGTGTTTCCCTCTAGCTGGCCTAGATTAGAAGCTAAAGCTTTGATAATGTGTAAAAACTGGAGCCATAACAGTAAGCCCTAGGAGATGCCCTCTTACATCCTTCCTTAGATGCAGTTTTACACCACTGGGCTAGAGGAAAAGGGACTTGATGATTACTAGTATTCTTGTAGAATGAAATACTGTGATTGCTACAATAACTTTCTTTATAGAATTACAGGCCTACCATTCCAAACTCTGAAGAACTGTTTGCAGATAGATATTCAAATAATCCACATACCCTTGGTTTAGGACCCATCTGCACTAACACCAGCTATTGGCCTTCAGCCCTCAAAAAACATACTAACACAATTTGGATCAACCTAATTTATATTTCTACTATGTATCGTGCAATAGACATTAATTAAGAACCTGAGTTTGTACTTTGCTTCATTATATTAAATGATATCTCAGAATCAAATTTCTACATAAGTGTAGAAGCTATCTCCCTGTCCTCTGCTTCTTTCCATTCCCTTGTCTGATCCCTTCTTCACCAATCTTCCTCTTAATGTTGAAAGTCTTAGGCTGGGCATGGTGGCTCATGCCTGTAATCCCAGTACTTTGGGAGGCTGACACAGGCAGATTGCTTGAGCTCAGGAGTTCGAGACCAGCTTGGGCAACATGGTAAAACCCCATCTCTACAAAAAATACAAAACTTAGCTGGGTGTGGTGGCCCATGCCTGTGTTCCCAGCTACTTGAGAGGCTGAGGTGGGAGGATCACTTGAACTCAGGAGGTCAAGGCTGTAGTGAACACCACTGCACTTCAGCCTGGGCAACAGAGCAAGACCCTGTTAAAAAAATAAAAGAAACTCTGGCTAAGTAGAATTTTGTTATACATTTAATAAGAAACTGATTTTTCTAGTGATCATGTTCCTATCATAAAACATGAATAAGATTAATTTAAATCCACATAAATTTTTGTGAAACTATAGTTAATTAATGTGTAATGATTTATGATTTGCTTACTTTATGATAAATCAAAAATGTCAGCTGGTACAGAAGTGGTTCTTTTCATGCATTTTCCTGTCTCAGATTTCAGTTTTATTCCACATGAAAGTACATTGTCCCCCATTATAGAGTAGTGTGTGAATTTCTAAGCTTCAGAAAAAGTTATTGTTAGATCAGACTCAGTCATTATAATGTGTTTCCAGAAATCACTAACAGTTCACTGTTGAAATGAAAAATATCACAAATCTACTGTGGGCAGGAGAATGGTATAAAAACTTTAGGAGGGCTATCTTACCTTTTTTGTTGTAGTCTATCAGTGATGTGACCGAGTCAATTTCAGGTAGAGATTTACAAATGCAAATTGCTGAAAAATGTTTCTGCATGCCATTGCCATTCTTTTGGTTTCAGCACTGGATTCAAAATGCCGGGATGGGAAATGGGGCAAATCCGGGAGACAGCTATTTCCTTTGCTGTCTGCTCTTCAGTGGTCAGAGTTTTTCCCCTGCCTGCACCTATGTCCAAACTAGGTAGAATGCCTTCCTCATGTTCATGTCACTTTTTAGCCCTTCACTCTGAAGGTATTTGTTAGGATTTCCTTCCCAAAGTAGAGCTTTTCTGATCCAACCAGAGAATACAGAAGACAAGTAGCTCAGACGTCAAGTGCTTTAAGGGAAAGATTTTCGAAGAATTAAAACCTCACTCCTTATTTTTGGGAGTACTGTCGCTTACTAAATGTTCCCCATAAGCTTACTTTAGTATAGTACCCCATAACCTCTGCTGTTCTCTTTACCTTTTATCCCATTCGTGTGATATAGTATTAGGTATTTATAGAAGAATAATGATATAATACTGAGCTTCTTTGTAGCTAGAAAGGATTGTCTAGTGGGAAGGTGGTTCTGAGCTCAGCCAGTTTGCCTGCCTGACTGAACAACTTAGGAAAACATACCTCTTAGTTTTTCTTACCCTTATTTTATTATCAGTTAAAGCAACTGGTGATTTTTATTCCTGAAGTACTTTGAAACATTTAAGTAAAATTTGTTCATAGGTCTGTTATATTTCCAGAGATTTTTGAAGATGTGAAAGACTTCTAGATAAACTGTATCACGTAATTTTTTAACTTTTTATGTTTCTAATAAGAGATTACACTTGTTTGCCCAGCTGGAAGAAGAGAGATGTTTTGTGGATGCTGAAAACCTAGAGGACATGCCTTAGCTTTAGCTCTCAGATATTCCTGTCCTGGGACATTTCCCTAGAAGGAACACATTTTACTCTTCTGAGAAACACAGTAACTTTCTCAGGGTTATGTGACGTGTTTTTGAATCAAGAGTTGGTCTCTGCTTATACTCTCCAACAGTCTACATTTTTGTTAGGTAACTAGAAAGTCATGACTTTTCCTAATGCAGTAAGTTGTACAATATTCGAATTTGCCAATGTCAAACTTCATTATAATCACCTTTCCAGTAACAGCTCTTTGATGATAACTGAAAATCAGACTCCTGAGATAGAATGAATTCTCAGAAATGAGAAATTCCTTTATCGTTCTCTGTGTAATAAGTTTGAATAAGACATAGCAAATCTCTCTCTTGACATAGCCCCTTAAAGTTCATTTTTCTCAAGCAAGTCATTATTTTATTCTATTTTAGGTAATGCCCCTGAAGCACATGGGAGAGTCTATGTTAGCATCTTCTTTTTCTATTCTTAACTATCAGTGATGATACTAAATAGCTCACTTTTTTAAAAAAGAGTTTTTTATTTATTTTTAGTAAAAACTTAACTTGAGATAGAAATCATTATTTTTCCTGATAAAAGGAATAAAAAGGAGGATGTTGGTTGGGATAGTGACTAACTACACCATTAATTATTTTAAAATCCATTTGAAATATATATAATTCCCCTAAATGGAGGCAATTTTCACAGACAACTTCAGATATTTCCTGTGTACAGCCCAGTACAGGCTAATCCAAGCAAGGAATTCTCAGTTCAGTGCTGAGGAGCCTCTGACAGGCATTAGTTGGCCTCTAAATGATTGCAAGCTGCTTCAAAATGCACAGTTGTTGTGTTTACCTTTTTAAAGTGACTTTTCTCATGGAATCTTGATCATTTTCAGTGTTTTTCATGCCTTCCTGAAGGTCTGTGTTTATATCCGTTAGCACTTCCCTTCAGCCTAAAGAACTTTCTTCAGCATTTTCTATAGCATATTTCTATAGCGCAAATCTGTTGGTGATGAATTCTTGCATTTAATTTTGTCTGAAAGTATACCTCAGCTTTGTTCTTGAGAGAATTTGTCTCTGAATACAGAATTCTGAATAAATGGATATTTGTATTTCTTCATGAACTTTAAAGATATTATTTCACTGACTTCTGGCCTTAAATTGTTTCTGAAGGAAGTCAAAGTATTCAAATTGTTGTTCCCCTCTGTATAATGCATTGCTTTTCTCTGGCTGCTTTCCAGAGTTTATCTTTATCTTTAGCTTTCTGCTGTTTTAATATGATATACTTTTTTCACACATATCCTGCTTGGGGTTCACTGAGCTCTTTGAATATGTAGATTAATGTCTTTCATCAAATTTCAGAAATTGCCAACCCTTATTTCTTCAAATCTTTTAAAATTATTTTCTTTCTCCTCTTTTTCTGCAATTTTATTTACATGTATCTTAGATCTTTGTAATCTCACAAGGTCCCAAGGCTCTGTTTTTTAAAATAGTTATCTTTCTCTGTGTTCTTCAGATTGGATATATTTGTTGTGCTCTCTCTTTAAGTTCTCTCATTATTCTGTCATCTCTATTCTACTTTTAGGCTCATGTGGTAATTTTTATTTCAGATATCATTTTCTAGCTGTAGAATCACCCAGATGTGGTAGTTATCAGACAAGATTATAAAGCAGCTATTACAACTATTCTCAGTGATGTAAAAGAAATATGCTCATAATGAATGTAAAGATAGGAAGTCTCAGCAGAAGAATATACATTTTTTTAAAGAATCCTTGGTTCTTTTTATTTCCAGGCAAAAGAATCCTTGGTTCTTTTTATTTTCAGACAAAAGAACTCTTGGCTCCTTTTAAATGTTTCTATTCCTCTGCTGAGATTTTCTATCTTTTCATTCATTATAAACATATTTTCTTTACATCATGAGCACAGTTATATTAATAACTGCCTTAGTTTCTTGTCTGCTAAATTACCACATCTAGGTGATTTCAGTGTTGGTCTCTGTTAATTGTCCTTTCTTTCGGAAGTGGGCCATCTCTTCCTAGTTTTCTATGTCAAGTAATTTTGGGCTTTTTCGTAGATATGACAGATACTATGTTGTGAAGACTCTGGATTACACTATGTTCTTTCAAAGAATGTTGACTTTGTTTTTGTTTGTTTTAATGGTCAATTTACTTGGTTGGATTCAAGCTGGGGATTCTATCTCTTGGATGGCAGCTCAGTTGTCATTTCAGTTCTTTTAGCCTTAGCTGTGCTGTTGGGAATCTTCCTTATGCTTTCTTGGCTCAGGTATCATGCAGACATTTGAGCAGATCTTATATACAGAATTTAAAGTTCTTTCCCCCTGCCTCTATTGTCTCCTTTCTGGGATTCCCTTCTTGCTTTCCAGTGGCTATAACTGCCCTGAACTCTCCTTGAGTTCTTTAGGCCATAAAGACTATAGGCTTTCTATTAGAAATTTAGCCATCTTATGAGGTGCTAACTCTGGTCTACCCTTAGACTAAATTGCCCTTTAAAACCTGAGAGACTCACCCTATGCTATTCCTTTCTTCCAAGTATCAGCTTCTCTTCAGAATGTGTCTGCTTTTGTTCACTCTCCAATGTCATCAAGTAGTTATAGGTTTTATTTTGTGTTTTGTCCAAAGTTTATAGTTATTATCCATGGGAAGGTTGCTCTGGTAGAATATTACTCCTGAAAGCTCATCTTTGCTGTAACTTCTAAAACTACAAAAACTCAATTAAGAGTTATGTTGAGTAAAACTATAAAAGGACAGACAAGAGGATGGCAAGCAGCAAAATTAAAGGGTCTGACATGGGGAGGTGAAAATGGCAGAACCCTTAAGGGAAAGTCCACCAATCCATGTAAGAGGTAAAATGTCTTTCATGGCCAAAAGTACTTTCTAATATGATAGGAATATACGAATCATAGACTCCTGGAGCCCTGGGTCTGGAAAGAAAGCCTAATGCAAGACAGAGCGTAACCAAGTCTGCTTTGTCTGATACTGTTTTACTTTCAACATGCCTCTTTACCTTAAGAGTATTTGGAGGATTTTTTTCCTAATATGTCAAAAAAAATGCTGCTTTATCTTATGCTTAACTCTGTTCATTTCCTCAACATTTTCAAGGAATTCCTACCTAAAAAGTATACCTTTTAACCTTAGGAAATTCGCAACATTCATAATGATGAATTAATGGGAATCAGGCGAGAAGAAGAAATGGAAATGTCTGATGATGAAATAGAAGAAACGACAGAAACAAAAGAAACTGAGGAATCAGGTAAAGATAATTCTGTTTTCTTTATTTAATAAACATGTACTTGCAGACATGATATTTTCAAACTTTTAATACCCAGTAAGGTACGGTCATCAACCCATCAGCCTGGATACCAGCTGGAAATAATTGGTGAGGCCATATATGTACACACTGGCTGATTATCAGCCCTGTGGCTACAGGATTTTCTGTGGTTTTCACTTATACATACCTTGCATTGAAGTGCCTAATTAAAAGTGGACTTTCTTTTCCAAAAAGCAGTGGGTATTTAGGCAGCTCTAACCTAGTATAGTCAGAACCTCACTGTGAGACAGAGGCCATGTTATAGGTCCTTAGTGGGACCCATAGGGCAAACTTTTTGAACAACTGATAATACCCTCCCCTTCAATTTCATAATAAACTATCTTGGATGGGAGAATTACCATTGCAGATAATAAAATAGCCAGAAGACTACTCTTTTTAGGCAAACCATTCCAGACAATCTTAGGAGTCAGATTATAGGAAGTTACAATGGAAAAGCCACTGGACCTAAAGTTGAAACACCTGAGTTCTAGTCCAAACTGTGTCCTTCTTGACCTAGGAGGAACTTCTTCCTCATGAGCCTCAGCTTCCACACTTGTAAGGAGTACATTATAAAAACCATTTAACGGCCAGGCGCCGTGGCTCAAGCCTATAATCTCAGCACTTTGGGAGGCCGAGGCGGGTGGATCACCTGAGTTCAGGAGTTTGAGACCAGCCTGACCAAAACGGCGAAACCCCGTCTCTACTAAAAATACAAAAAATTAGCTGGGCGTGGTTGTGCATGCCTGTTATCCCAGCTACTCGGAAGGCTGAGGCAGAAGAATCCCTTGAACCTGGGAGGTGGACATTGCAGTGAGCAGAGGTCGCACCATTGCACTCCAGCCTGGGCAACAAGAGCAAAACTCCGCCTCAAAACAAACAAACATAAAAACATCTAACAGGGATTTTCTGATGGTTAAATGAGTTCATCCACTTATTTAATAACTATTACATGCTAAGCACTATGCTAGAGATTGGAGATATAGTTGTATACTGTTCCTAAGGTATGTGTGTGTGTGTGTGTGTGTGTGTGTGTGTGTAAACAAGAGAGAGAGATTGTAATTCAAATCTGAATTTCCTGGTTCCAGTGCTTGTATAGTGAAGTCAGCAGCTCTATAGCCACTTGAGTGGTCTTAGAATTTTCACTCCATGAACAGAAACTCTGAAGGAAAGAAAAACACCAAGTCAGACTTTGAAAAAGATATTCATTAGCTATTACATCTGAATTTTTTCTATTTTTGCCATATGTTTGAACCCTAAACATACAAACTGCTATCTATATTGAATAAACTCTTTGTAATCAGTGGTTATCTAGCATTTTCAGGATAGTTAACTAATTACTACAAATAAATACTGTAAACTTATAGCCAAAGTAAACAAAGAGTCGAATAAGAATTGAACTATTCAAATTATTTAAGTGCTTAGCTATGATGTTTTATAGCTGATTAGTCTTTCGCTTGTATGATTGTTTACACCTCAGTATCTACAGTATTGTACACAGTGTTTATCCAGTGTTGCCATGAAATAAATGCTACCGTAAGTTTGAGCATCCACTTGATAAACTGCTGAGTTTGTGGAGTTATTGGGGGAGGAGAGGGGTATATGGAAGATTCAGATTGAACACACTTACTAGAGTTATATAATTGCATTTTGCTTCTGTATCTCTTTTGAGTTAAAAGCTGTATTGGCTACTGCACAGAATCTTATTCGTTTAGAGACTGGAAACTCCCTGACAGATCATCTTATAGCTATTTTCTTTCCTGTTCCACATGCCAGGATGCTGCTTTGTCAAATAAAGCTATCTACAATAGACTTAATGGAGCTTACCAAATAGCTTTTCTCCCAGAAGGTTTCAATTCATTTTAATTCAAGGACTTTTGTGCATTTTTCTTCCCCTCGATTGTATCTAATTCTGTTATCTCGCTTCTATAGTACTCAACTGCAGAAATCCCGCTCAATGTGAGCCAGTGTAAAGGTCCTCAGTTTTTATCTAAAGCGGCTACATGTTTTAGCTATCATTTGGTTCCAATTAAAAGCTTAAGCAACTAGATCTCAGAGTTGTTTTTTTCCTCTGTCCATGCCACCAAACTTGAATTGTAGGAGCCTATGGCATGTTTCTGGTTAGATTTTACTTCCCAAAGAAAGTAAAACCAGCCTAGAAGTCTCAGTTGTCTTTCCTTGGACTGCCACAAAATTTCTGTTATTTGAGAGACTCTGTATTAGCCAGCCCATATTTGTGATGCAGTACTTTAAATACTCTTGCCATGGAAGAAAGGACTGATGTACACAAAGCAATCTATTGAAGAGGGAGAATCACATCAAAGCAAATCATGATACTGTAAAACTATTTCATTATCTTGTTAGCCATGATGGAAAGTACTGTACCCAGTAAACATAAGAAAAGCTGTTCCCTGTCAACACCCATCTTCTGCTCTCTTTACTTAGACTAGTGGTTCTCAGACTTGGTATACTGAAGAATCATTTGGGTTACCTTTACAAATTCAGATGTCTAAGCTGCAGAATCTGATCCAATAGGATTGTAATAGGGTTGAGGAATCTGCATTTTATCAGCCATCCTAAATGATTTTGATGCTCGTGGTCTGGGAAGCACATTTGGAAAATATTGACTTAGACTAATTCTCCTTCATTGTTCTGGCCAAAGTTTTCTGTTCCCTTGATATTAATCTAATCTCATTCTTCCTCCCCCACCTTTTATTTTCCATTATTGCCACTTTAAGAGTTTGGCCAATTAATTAACAAGCACTATGTCCTATAAGCTGATGGAGATAGAGATATAAATATGTGTAAATCCACACAAAATTTTAGAAATACCACTTGCTGCTAACATGGAAGGTACTGATTAGAATGCAGCAGGGCAAGAGATATCAGGTGTGGACCAGAGTTGTCACAGTCAGTGAAAAATTGATCAGGTCCTCGAAAGATGACCAGGTATAGATGATAGGAAGGAAGATAAGAAAGCATCTTGATGGTGGGGGGAAGGGAGGGAGTAAAAGGATCGGGGCTCAAAGAGGAAAATAAGCATGATGTATATAGGGGACAAAAGACTGAGTAGAGTAGATGGGTCCAAATTATGGAGGGCTATGTATGCCAACCTTAGACTTCGCATAGTAAGCAATATGCCACTGTAAGCACATCTTGTCCGTGGCACTAATATGATGAAAGCAACATGAATTATACATTTTAAGAGATAATCTTCAATTAAGAGAGTCTAACCAGATACTTTTACAGGAAGTGAGATGTAAAATGATGAGGGTGGGACCAGAGTGAAGGCAAGAGGAACTGAGACAAAAATGGTAGAAGAAAAGGAGGCAGTGGATTCAATGAGATTAAAGATGCTAGGAGTCATTTTCAAGGAATATACCTAAGTCTTTAGTGCCAGATTGGATATAGATGATTAAGAAAAGGAAAGAACCAGGAATGAATCTGTGTTTTCTAGTCTGAGAGATTGGAGACCTGTTGGTTGTATTGGTTCACTAGAGATGTCATAACAAAGTACCACAAAGTGGGTTGCTTAAATGACAGAAATGTATTGTCTCACAGTTCTGGAAGCTAGAAATCTGAGATCAAGATTTCAGCAGGGTTAGCTCCTTGTGAGGGAGAATCTGTTCCATTCCTGTCTCCTAGTTTCTGGTCATTTTCCAGCAATCTTTGATGTTCCTTGTCTGGTAGATGCATCATCCCAATTTCTGCCTTCATGTTTACATGGTGTTCTCCCTGTGTGCATGCCTGTTTCTATGTCCAAATTTCCTCTGTCAATAAGGATATCAATCATATCAAGTTAGTTCCCACCATAATGACCTCATTGTAATTTGACTACCTCGTAAAGAACCTGTTTCCCAATAAACCAGATTCTGAGAGCTTCAACATATCTTTTTTGAGAGGACACAATTCAAACCGTAACAGTAGAACTGACAGAAATGGGCTGATGGATGGGTCTGATTTCCAGAATATGATGAGATGAACTGGAGATAGTAGATCATTGAGAAATGGGCAGAAGGGATTTGTATTCAAATTAGAGTTGAAGAAACTAGAAGGAATAGTAGATGGTAGTGAAGAGGTATTGGCTGAAGCCCTGAGAAAATTATTAAAGGAGTATGAAAGGCAAGTGAAAGAAGAGCAAAAGGTTGAATATAGAATTGGGGGGGCTACCCACAATAAGGGAGAAGGAAAGAAAGAGGAGTTTGCAGAGGAGTTAGAAAAAAAGCAGTTCTGAGAGGGTGGAAGAAAACTAGAAACAAATTGGGTTGTGGAAACCAAGAAAAGCTTTTATAGAAGTAAGTAGTCATTGACATTAACAGATGTTACAAAGAAAATTGGAATTGAGAGAAACAGTGCTGGGCAAGAGCTATTTTAGTAGAGTGATAGAGGTAGGGCCAGAATATATGACATTAATAAAATAAAGTAAACAAAGACCGTAGGTCAAGAAGTTGGGTACTAAGCAAAAGGAAATATGGATATTACAAACGGCAACGAGAATCGATGAAGTTAAGGATTTTTGTTGTTGTTGTTGTTGTTGTTCAATAAAAAGGAAGGAGGCAATGGAGAGTATGAGATTGAAGATGCTAGAAAATAAAGAGTACTTACAGAAGCGGAATCTTTGAAAAAAAGAAAGGGAAAGGATCCATATTCAAGTGGCGTTTACTTTAGAGAGGAGAGAGCCCTCTTTCTCTGAGACAAGAGAGGGGAAGCTGAAAGTGTGTAGGTAGCCCAGTCTTCTCCATATACTAACAGATTGTTTATTAATCACAAAAATGATTTGGATATGAGACCACGAGGAGAAGGGAACTGATTTGGAATAAATGCTGTGGGCAGTATGGAAGGAAGAAATCAGTGAGGGGTGAGAGATCCATCAGCAAGGGCCAACATGAGTGTGTATTGATCTAGTTGCCTAGCTCTACAACTTCCTATAAGAGTTCTCTGTGGCCCAGGATAAGAGAGAGTGGAGTCAAGTGACTGTGAGTTGGGGATTGGCATGGTAAGCCTGGCCAAAGGTTTTCAGGAAGCTGAAGCAATACAAGGCACTAAGGAGTTTGCACTGGGATCTATTCAGCCAGAAAGCAGCTAATGAACTAGCTTAGTGAAGTTGGCCACTCTGTGAGATTAAAGATCCCAGCAAGGAAAGAGAGCAGTCTTGGGGTGATGAGAGGCAGTGAGGAAAATGGCAGATGAGGATTCTATGTTTGAGGTGGGAATTTAGAGATCTAAGAGGGGTAACAATGAGGTTCCAGGTGCATCCATGCTGGCAGAAGCCTGATTAGAATGGAGACAATAACCTGTAGAGGCAAAGGAAAGCAAGGCATTGTGAGGTCAGGAAACTCACTTGAGATTTTTTACCTGAGCTGACCTGCAACCACCCCAATAGGTCTTATTCATATCATTTCCTGCCCTTTCTTCCCACTCTTTGTTCTTTTCAGCTTTTTCCCTTTGCGAATCTCTGCAACTCAAACTTTCTTATGAGCCTTGAGTGGAATGTTACCCATTCTTCCTTCTATAATTTTGTAACATTTTTGGCATCTCCTGTAATTAAGCTTTAAAAGGGTGGCTGACTCCCTGAATTTACTTCTACTAATTTTTTTTCTTGTTTTCTTTATACCATTGAAGAGACTCAGGCACTAATTTTTTAATGGCACAAAATCATTTTTGATCTTTTGTTGTACAGAAACATGTCTGGGATTTTGCTGTTAGTGGCTCCTCTAAAGAGGAGTTCACAGCTGCCTTCATACTTTCATATTGCCATGATGAACTGGCAGCCTTCAGATCTGAGGAACAATTGTCATAAAGAGAAACATTTTCCCCACATAGGAAATAGTCATAAAGGAGAAGCCAAGAACTAATGATGGCAGGATATGAATACATTCACTGTACTATGCTCTTTAGTATCGGGACTGATGGATTCACCTACTCAAACATATTATTAAAAGGTAATATTGAACTTTTCAATGTTCTGGCAATGTACAAAGAACTTCAACTTCAGAAATGGGCCCAATTAATATTAAGTCTGTGAAAGGAAAGACTTGGTGTCCTCATTAAAATGACAAAAAACCCTCATTTCAGAGAGTGGGAACTATATTTTGTAGGTAAGGTCCCCTCAGTAGCATTACAGGCGATCGCATTTTCTTTTGCTTGGTGACAGGTCCACACTGAGAAGATTATTATCTGCTCCCACTTGGCTGCAGGTATCTATCACTGCTCATCAGCATGCCCTTTCCCCCAGGACAAAAGCAGTCTCTCCTCCTCATTTTCTCAGAGGGAAAATATTTTTACATTTAAACTGGAGAATACACCTCTAATCATTCTCCTAGATCTCTGCCCTTTTCTCTTCCATGTATCTCCATGTGACATGTAGAACATGAGCATAATTACTGACCTGCAGTACAAGAAGAAATAAATGGAGGAAAATGAAATATCACTATTTCATATTGAGCCGTGTGGACTGCCAGAGGACAAACATGCAAACCAAAGCAGAAATAAATAATTGTTAATCTGTAGGAGTCACTTGATTTACAGAGTAACCTGTGTACTATTCAGCCAAACTCCAGCTCAAGATACTGTCCTTGGTACTCACCCCACAAGCAAATCAAATATTTCTTCCTCTGTTTGGCAGATAGTTAGTATGCCTTTTTCTATAGAGTTTTGTATATAAAAATAATCTTCACTCTTAGCATCTTCTTTTGATGTTGTGGTTGTTAGTGCTTGTCTGATGAAAAGTATCCCAACCACTGGAAAAGATGGCAAGGATAGATATTATTTGGAGTGCTTGGAATCCAAAAGACACAAAATCTGCATAACAACAAGAATTAAAATTAATAATAAAACCAATCATAAAATGAGTATGTCATGCCAAAGATCTTTTTGTAAGTTTTTAAAACTAAAGTGCAAGGTTTAAAACTGCTGTATCAGGACCATTGCATGGCCATCCACAGAAAACAAATGTGGATGCTAAGAACACCTCAACAACACTGGTAGTAGAAGATATTTCTAACCAGAACCCTTCCTATCACATTGCCACTTTCTGCTTTGGATAGATAATCTGACCACAGCAGCCTACATCAGTACATACTAGTTTTAGGAAAACCCCCATGTTCAAGGAATTGAATTAAACCCAGCACCTCTCTAAAGGCAGCTTCCTTTTAGGAGTAGGGAATGTTTTCACACTAATACAGGTGTATATATATATATATATATATATATATATATTTGTCTTAGTCCATTTTATGTTGCTGTAAAGGAATACCTAAGACTGGGTAATTTATAAAGAAAAAAGGTTTATTTGACTCACAATTCTGAAGGCTGGAAAATTCAAGATGGAGTATTTACATCTGTTAAGAGCCTCAGGCTGCTTCCACTCATGGCAGAAGGTAAAGGGGAGCCAGTGTAGGCAGAGATCATATGGTGAAAGAGGAAGCAAGAGGATAGGGGAGGTGTCAGGCTTTTTTATTTTATTTTATTTTTGAAATGAAGTCTCGCACTGTCGCCAGGCTGGAGTGCTGTGGCGCGATCTTGGCTCACTGCAACCTCTGACTCACTGGTTCGGGATTCTCCTGCCTCAGCCTCCCCAGTAGCTGGGATTACAGGCACACGCCACCATGCCCAGCTAATTTTTGTATTTTTAGTAGAGATGGGGTTTCATGTTGGCCATAATGGTCTCAATCTCCTGACCTCGTGATCCACCCACCTCGGCCTCCCAAAGTGCTGGGATTACAAGCATGAACTGAGCCACCAAGCCCAGCCAGGCTGTTTTTAACAACTAATAGAGTGAGAATGCATCCCCCTCCCCAGGAAGGGCATTAATCTATTCATGAGGGATCCACCCTTATGACCTAAACACCTCCCACTAGGCTCAACACCACCACATTAGGGATCAAATTTCAATATGGGTTTTGCTGAGGAAAAATAAATCATAACCAAACCACAGCAATATTTCATCTTTGTAATGCACAAGTTCTTTCCATTCATTATTTAGAGGATGAATCTTCTCTTTGAAATTCCTTAAGATAAACCCTTCTTTCACCATTTATAGCTAATAATTTTTATGGTTTAATTTCTTTTTTTTTTTTTTTGGAGACAGAGTTTCACTCTTGTTGCCCAGGCTGGAGTGCAATGGTGTAATCTCAGCTCACCGCAACCTCTGCCTCCTGGATTCAAGGGATTCTCCTGCCTCACCCTCCCGAGCAGCTGGGATTACAGGCATGTGCCACCACAGCCAGCTAATTTTGTATTTTTAGTAGAGACAGGTTTCTCTGTGTTGGTCAGGCTGGTCTCAAACTCCTGACCTCGGGCCTCCCAAAGTGCTGGGATTATAGGCATGAGCCACTGCACCCGGCCAGTTTAATTTCTGTCACTTTTTTTTTACTTTCTTCTACCCAAAGTTCTTCCCTATAAGTAATTAAGAAAATTCATATCTTTGTCAAATTGCCTTTTAACTTTCTTATACATTTAATATACAAATTGTAAATTTGATCCATTTTTTATTTTTATTTTTTCATGTCAGAGTTTGATTTAGTCCTGCTGCAAACACATGGAATCTGAAAAGTTTAATGCAAACGGAATAGATTTCTTGGGATCTAATATTTTTTAAATTGCCTGATAGCTTACCCTCTAAGAAAACTTATTTAAGAGAGGCAAATTATTTTGGGAAATGAGTATAAGAGGTAGTAGTAGGAAGTTAAGGAAAATCACCACTACATATTGCGGAAATGTATTGGAACGCAAATATGGCCCAAAGAAAAAGCTCCACTGAAAAAAAATGTTGAATTCTGACCGTAGAACTAGCACCCTGCTCCCAGGTCAATAATTTGAACAAAAAAAAATAAAAAAGACCTTGCTCAATCCTGAGGTTAGTGAAGGAATATAGGAGAGTTGTGTGTTAATGTGACTCCTGAAATCAAAGAGCAGTACTATTCAAAGGGCATAATGTCTTGATCTCAGGATCAAATATTCTAGACCTTTAGTCGAATAATCTGCATTACAGTAGAAAAATGGGGAGTGCTTTATGCATGTGGATTGAGGGCACACCAGCAACCTACATGTGCAGCATTCTCTAAGCCATAATGACCATTCTCATCTCCCACTCAGGGCAGGAATAAGACTCTTCTCTTGCAGCACTCTGATAAGTTGGGTTTCTTCTTCTTCTTTGCAAATAATAGGGAAACTAAACATTTATACCTATTGTACCCCCGAAGCTGAAAGCAATAAAGAATGAACACATACAGCAGGCTGTTAGATGCATCTCTGTTTAGGAATTGCCTCAACATTGGGTTTCTATTGACAGAACAGAGGAAGTTGCCTCTGACTTTCCTGAGGCTCCCATTGTACCCTGGCTTAGCAGCCCACAGTTAATTTTAAGTGGCAAAAGAAAATTCCTCCAGGATAAGAAGTTAGATTTCTACTAAAACAGTGTTCTCCATAGGGTATATGAGCACATTCAGCTGTCACTAGAAAAGAACCTGAGGGCGGACACACGGTGCCTACTGCTAGAAATCTTGCAGTTAGATTAGAATGGAAGAGTGTCTGAGTTTTTAGGTAATTTTAGACGTCAGGATATGGCTGACAGGTTATGTTCAGGGCCTACGCTTGATACTCTCAAAATACAAACAAAAATAACTGCCTAGAGAGAACATCCACGTCCTAAAAGACAAAACATTTTATCTGGGTGAAGGGATGACTTAACTCATGAAACTTGAGAACACAGAACAAAAACAAAAATAGTTTCCTTGAACATATTCAACTAGAAGGGCAAGGCATTTTCCTACATAAAACATTATAATTTTCCCAGTACTCCAAAGGTTTTCCAATAAATAATTTTTCAGTGAAAAGGCCTGGATCAAACCTAGAAGTGACACCAGTCCCCGACAAACACAAGTCACAGGTCCCTGTGCAGGTCTCAGGGTCAAGTCGTCCAAGAACACCAACACTGCCATGAGCCTGGCCTGTGGTTTCATCTTTCTCAAAGGGACCAGCTGGAGGGTCCAAGCTGCTTTACAGAAGAGTTCTATCTGGTAAGCCCAGGTGGTGAACGAAGCCAAAGATGACAACATAAGAAGTGGTCAAAGGCAAGGTTTCCTAGCGCTGCCTTTGTCTTCTTCCCACGGCCTGGCCTGAGTGCTGAAGCTGGGCCCCAGGAGGAGAGTTCTTCAGTGGGGCCTGCTCACCCAGGCTGGAGCAAGTCCACTGGCCTGTCATGCAGGGAAGAGCTCTGGCAGGCTTTCTCCATAGCAGTACTTTGCTATGGGGTCCCAGTCGGTGTTCTCATGCTGCAGGCTCTGGGATGAGGTCCTGCTTTTGACCAGGCACAACTCCAAGTGATCTTTGACTGCCATAGAGAGGTTCTGGAATGCCACAGCTGCCCGATTGAGGAAGTGCTCCAGGAGAAGTTGCTTGCTGGGCTGCAGGCAGCCAGAGACACAGTACTCAGCAGCCATTTGACCAGCAGCCATCGCAGCAGTACTGCTTTGTGCTAGAGACATTGACGTTACAGCAGCCATTCACCAGCAAATCCTTCCTCTCACAAACGTAGCTGAGTTCATCTGTGATGAGGTGTTTTCCCTTTAATGGAGTTGCGGCACTGATTGCTGGGAGGACTGCTATTGCTGAAGTTAAACTGCACTTTCCACGGGATGGGCTGATCAGGGTCTTGAACCTGCAGGGGAATTCCCATCCCTCACTGCCCTCTCCTCCTGCTTGGAGGTGCTGCTGAGGAAGTAGACAAGCGCAGCCCAAAGACCAGGGCGAGAACCCACTTCTTCCGCAGAAGCCGGCGCCACACCATGGCCGCCAGGTTCACCATCCCAGCGCGGATGTGGGGTGCGGCGGCCAGGGCATGAAACGCAGCAGGCCCCGCCCTTGAGTGCCGGGCAGCCCCATCCCTCCAGGCGGGCGCGGGCGCCAGGGCCTGCGGCCCAGTCTGCTTTAATCCGTTTTAAAAATGTCTCTTTTTCTGGGTTTTGTGTTCTGTTAGTAATCAAAAAAGGTATAAACTACAAATGTTTCCATTAATTTGGCGTGTAAACAATAGAAACTAGTGGGATCATATTTTTTAAACCATAGTCATAAGCCTGAAACTTGATTTTCTAAATTGTATTTTCTGGACTACATTGAAACTAGTGTTATTGACCTCTTTAATACCTATGGAAAACCCACCATAATTATTTGGTTCTCATTAAAAATAAGGTTGAGGAGATGGCTCAAAATAAAAGCCGCAAGGCTTTTTACCTAATTTATGTCTACCCTTACACAATTTTTTGCTTTCCACTTCATTCTACCTTTCATTCTAAAGGTACTCAATGAATGTTTGTTGAGTGAATGAAAATCTGATTAAATATTTTGAAATAGGCTTTATGATTTTTGAACTTGAAAATGTGCCCTAAACCATAAATAATTACATACAACCTAAGTTTCCTTCATTTTTTAAATTAATAAGTTTCTTTTTTAGAGCAGCTTATGTTCACAGCAAAATCAAATGGAAAGTGGAGAGTTTCCATATAATCTCTGTCCCTGTAGAAGCACAGTATCCCCCACTGTCAACATCCTCCACCAAAATGGTACATTTTGTTATAATTGATTACAATTTGTTACTATTGATGAACCTACATTAACATATCATCATTACCTAAAGTTTATAGTTTACATTAGGGTTCATTCTTGGTCTTGTATATTCTTTGAGTTTTGACAAATTTAAAATGGTGTGTATCCACCATTGTTGTATCATACAGAATAGTTTCACTGCCCTAAAAATCCTCTGTGCTCCCCCTTGTCATCCCTTCCTCTTCACTAATCACTGGCAATGACTAATCTTTTTACTATCTCCAGTAAAAAGTTTTGCCTTTTCCAGAATGTTATATAGTTGTAATCCTATAGTATGTAGCCTTTTCAGATTGGCTTTTTTCACTTAGTAATATACATTTAATTTTCTTTCATGTCTTTTC
The DNA here is from genome assembly GCF_008728515.1 of Papio anubis. Classification (NCBI taxonomy): domain Eukaryota; kingdom Metazoa; phylum Chordata; class Mammalia; order Primates; family Cercopithecidae; genus Papio; species Papio anubis. The sequence continues at coordinate 23,685,452 of NC_044996.1, forward strand.
ATGGCTTGATGGCTCATTTCTTTTTATCACTGAATAATATTCCATTGTCTGGATGTACTGCGGTTTATCCATTCACTTACTGAAGAACATCTTCATTGCTTCCAACTTTTAGCAATTATGAATAAAGCTGCTGTAAACATCCATGTGCAGATTTTTGTGTGGACACAAGTTTTTAGTTCATTTGGATAAATGCTAAGGAGCATGATTGCTGGATAGTATGATAAGAGTATGTTTAGTTTTGTAAGAAACTGACAAACTGTCTGCTTACTTTGCATTTGTTTAATTTGTTCTTCTTGTTTTAGTTTCCTAAGGTAAAAGCTTAGATTATTAATGTTAGAACTTTCTTTATGTCTAATAGATGGATTAAATGCTATAAATTTCCCGCATAAGTACTGCTTTCACTGCATTTCACAAATTTTAATAACTTGTATTTTCATTTTCATTTATTTTAAAATACTTGTAAATTTTTCTTGAGATTTCTTTTTTAATCTGTGTGTTACTTAGAAGTATACTGTTCAAACTCCATGTATTTAGGGAATTTCCAGCTATCTTTCTGTTACTGATTTCTAATTTACTTCCATTGTGATCTGAGAACATACATTGTAAAATTTCTCTTCTTTTACTTTTTAAGGTGTGCTTTATGGCCCATAATGTGGTCTCTCTTGGTTAAACTTCCATGTGAGTTGAGAAGAATGTGTAATCTGCTTTTATTAGATGAAATAGTCTATACATGGTAATTATATACAGTGGTTTGATGGTGGTGTTCAGTTCAACTGTGTCATTACTGATTTCTGTTTGCTGGATCTGTCCATTTCTGATAGAAGGGAGCTAAACTCTCCAACTGTAATAGTAGATTCATGTATTTCTCCTTGCAGTTCTATCAGTTATTCGCTTGTGTATTCTAATGCTCTGTTGTTAGGCTCATAAACAGTATTGGTATGTCTTCTTGGAGTATTAACCCCTTCAATAGTATGCAATGCCCCTCTTACTCCCTGATAAATTTCATTGCTCTGAAATCAACTCTGTCTGAAATTAATATAGCCACTTCCACTTTCTTTTAATTAGTGTTAAAATGGCATATCTTTCTCCATCTTTTTACTTTTAATCTATATGCACCCTATATTTAAAGTGGATTTCTTGTAGACAACCTATGGTTAGGTCTTATTTTTTAATCCACACTGACATCTGTCTTTTAATTGGTATACTTAGACAATAATTTTTAAAGTGATTATTGATATAGTTGCATAAATATCTACCATATTTGTTGCTATTTTCTTTTGGTTACCCTTGTTTTTTGTTTCTAGTTTTGTCTTCTGTACTTGTTCCGCCTTTGTATTTTTAATTGAACATATTATATTATTCGATTATTTTCTCCTTTATCATATCATTTATACTTCTTTTTTCACATTTTTTGGTGGTTGCCGTAGATTATATACATTTACAATTAATTCAAGCCCACTGTCAAATAATGCTATACCATTTCATGCGTACTACAAGTATCTTATAATAACAAAATGCTCCTGATTCTCCCCTTCCACTTCTTGTATCATTGCTGTCATTTTTTTTTTCACTTGTCCATAAGCATACATAAATACATACAGGAATACTTCACCTCACAGATATTACAGGTTCCGTTTCAGACCATTGCAATAAAGCTAATATTGCAATAAAGCAAGTCATATGAATTACTTGGTTTCCCAGTTCATATAAAAGTTGTCTACATTATACTGTAGTCTTTTAAACATAATGCCTAAAAAAATGTACATACCTTAATTTTAAAAGACTGTATTGCTAAAAAAAAATATGCTAACTATCATCTGAGCCTTCAGCAAGTTGTAATCTTTTTGCTGGGGGAGAATTTTGCCTTTATGTGGATGGCTGCTGACTGATCAAGTTGGTGGTTGCTGAAGGTTGATGTGACTGTGGCAATTTCTTCAAATAAGGCAATAATGTATACTGCATCAATTGACTCTTCTTTTCATTAAAGATTTAGCTATAGTATGTAATGCTGTTTGATAGTATTTTACCCACAGTAGAACTTTTTTCAAAATCGAAGTCAATCCTCTCAAACCCCATAACTGCTTTATCAACTACATTTGCGAAATATTCTAAATCCTTTGTTGTCATTTCAACAATGTTCACAGCATCTTCATCAGGAATAGATTCCATCTCAAGAAACCATTTCTTTGCTTATCCATAGGAAGCAACTCCTTGTTCATTAAATTTTTATCCGGAGGCTCCAGCAATTCAATCCATATCTTTAGGCTCCACTTCTAATTCTAGGTGTCTTGCTATTCCCACCACATCTGCCATTACTTCCTCCACTGAAGTCTTGAACTCCTGAAATTCATCCATGAGAGGTGAAGTCAACTCCCAGACTCCTGTTAATATTGATACTTTGACCTCCTCCCCTGAATCATGAACGTTCTTAATGGCATCATGAATCCTTTCCAGAAGGTTTCCAATCTACCCAGATCCATCAAAGGAATCACTATCTATGGCAATTATGGCCTTATGAAATGATTTTTTAAAATAATAAGACTTGAAAGTCAGAATGACTTCTTGATCCACAGGCTACAGAATGGATGTTGTGTTAATAGGTGTGAAGACAACATCTGTTTCCTTGTACTTCTCCATCAATACTCTTGGGTCACTATGTGCATTGTCGACAGCAGTAATATTTTGAAAAGAATATTCTTTTCTGAGTAGTAGGTATCAACAGTGGGCTTAAAATATTTGGTAAACCATGCTATAAACAGATATGCTGTCACCCAGACTTAGTTGGTCCATTTCTAAAGCACAGGAAGAGTAGATTTAGCATAATTCTTTTTTTTTTTTTTTTTTTTTTTTTTGAGATGGAGTTTCGCTATTGTTGCCCAGGATGGAGTGCAGTGGCGCAATCTCGGCTCGCTGCAACTTCCGCCTCCCGGGTTCAAACGATTATCCTGCCTCAGCCTCCTGAGTAGCTGGGATTACAGGCACCTGCTACAAAGCCCAGCTAATTTGTGTATTTTTAGTAGAGATGGGGTTTCACCATGTTGGCCAGGCTGGTCTCGAACTCCTGACCTCGTGATCCGCCCACCTCAGCCTCCCAAAGTGCTGGGATTACAAGCGTGAGCCACTGTGCCTAGCCTCATTATAATTCTTAAGGCCCTAGGATTTTTGGAATAGTAAATGAGGATTGGTTTCAACTTAAATTCACGAGCTGCATTAGCCCCTCACAAGAGTCAGTCTACTTTTTGAAACTTTGAAGCCAGGCATTGACTTCTCTCCAGGTATGAAAATCCTAGATGGCATCTTATTTGAATAGAAGGCTGTTTTGTCTATATTGAAAATTTATTGATTAGTGTAGCCATTTTCATCAACTGTGTTAGCCAGATTTTCTGAATAACTTGTTGCAGTTTTTACATCTCCACTTACTACTTTACCTTGCACTTTTATATTATAGAGATGGCTTCTTTCCTTAAACCTCATGAACCAGCCTCTGCTTGCCTCCAGCTTTTTCTCTGCAGCTTCCTCAGCTCACCTCTCTCAGCCTTCATAGAATTTAAGAGAGTTAGGGCCTTACTCTGGATCAGGCTTCAGTTTAAGGGAATGTGTGGTTACTTTGTTCTTCTATGAAAGTCACTAAAACTTTCTCCATATCAACCATAAGGCTATTTCACTTACTTATCATTCTTGTGTTCGCTGGAATAGCACTTTTAATTTCCTTCAAGAACTTGTCATTTGCATTCACAACTTGGTTAACTGTTTGGTGCAAAGGCACTGCTTTCAGCCTATCTTGGCTTTTGACATGCCTTCCTCACCACACTAAATCATTTATAGCTTTGATTTAAAGTGAGAGACGTGTGACACTTCCTTTTACTTGAACACTTAGAGACCACTAAAGGGGTATCAATTGACCTAATTTTAATATTGTTGTGTCTCAGGGAATAAGAAAGCCCAAGGAGAGGGAGAGAGATGGGGGATTGTCTGATCAGTGGAGCAGTCAGAACACACACATTTACCAAGCTTGCCGTCTTCTATGGGCACAATCCATGGCACCCGAAAGAATTACAGTGGTAACGTCAAAGATCACTGAACACAGATCACTATAAAAGGTACAATAATAATGAAAAAGTTTGAAATACTGTGATAATTACCAAAATGTGACCCAGAGAATTATCAAAATGTGAGCACATGCTGTCAGAAAAAATGGCACCAATAGATTCGCTTGACACAGGGTTGCCACAAACCTTCAATTCGTAAAAAAAAAAAAAAAAAAAAAAAAAAAAAAAAAAAAGCCTGTGAAGTTCAGTAAAGCTAAATGCAATAAAATGAGGCCTGCCTGTATACAAGTTCAGTATCCCCTATCCACAATGCCTAGGACCAGAAGTTTTTTGACGTTGGATTTATTTTTTTTGGATTTTGGAATATTTGCATTGTACTTACTGGTTCAGCATCCCTAATCTGAACATTCGAAATCCAAAACACTCCAGTGAGCATTTCTCGTGAGCATAACCTTTGAGCATCTTGTTGGTACACAAAAAGTTTCAGATTTGGGGGCATTTCAGATTTTGGATTTTGCATTATAGATTGTCAACCTGTATATACATATTTATGCATACATAAATGAATACATTGTTGCTATTGTTATTTTGAAAAGTTATATGCTATAATAGATCAGTTAAGAAGAAGAAAAATAAAACTTTTGGGGGTTTTTTGTTTTTTGTTTTTTGTTTTGTTTTGTTTTTTGAGACGGAGTTTTGCTCTTCTTGTCCAGGCTGGAGTGGAATGACGTGATCTCGGCTCACTAAATCTCCACCTCGCGGGTTCAAGTGATTCTCCTGCCTTAGCCTCCTGAGTAGCTGGGATTACAGGCGCTTGCCACCACATCTGGCTAATTTTTTGTATTTTTAGTAAAGACGGTGTTTCACCATGTTGGCCAGGCTGTCTTGAACTCCTGACCTCAGGTGATCTACCCACCTCAGCCTCCCAAAGTGCTGGGATTACAGGTATGAGCCACTGCGCCCAGCCAAAAGTTTTTATTTTACCTTCACTTTTTCATTCTTTGATGCTCTTCCTTTCTTTATGTAGATCCAGATTTCACAGGGTACAGAATTCTAGGTTGTTGATTTTTTTTTCTCTTAACTCCATAAATATTTTATTCCACTTTTTATTTGTACAATTTCTGAAAAGAAGGCAGATGTAATGTTTATTTGTGCTCCTCTATAGGTAAAGTGTTTGTTTCCCTTGTGGTTTCTTTCAAGATTTTTTCTTTATTTTGATTTTCTTAAGTTTGAATATGATATGCTTAGGCAGAAGGGGTTTTTGGCATTTAATCCTGTCTCGTGTTCTCTGAACTTCCTGGATCTATGGTTTGGTGTCTGACATTAATTTGGGAGAAATTCTCAGTCATTATTGCTTCAAATATTGCTTCTGTTTCTTTCTTTCTTCTCCTTCCAGCTATTCCCATTACACATGTTTCCACCTTTTGTAGTGGTCCTATAGTTCTTGGATATTCTGTTATGTACTTTTATCAGTCTTTTTTTATTTTCAACTTTTATTTAAAGTTCAGGGGTACATGTGCAGGATGTGCAGGTTTGTTACATAGCTAAATGTGTGCCATTGTGGTTTGCTGCACAGATCACCCCATCACCTAGGTAATAAGCCCAGTGTGCATTAGCTGTTTTTCCTGATGCTGTCCCTCCTCCCAGCCCCTACCCTCCAACAATCCCCAGTGTGTGTTGTTCCCTCCCATGTGTCTATGTGTTCTCATCATTCAGCTTCCACTTATAAGTGAGAACATGCAGTATTTGGTTTTCTGTTCCTGCGTTAGTTTGCTAAGGATAATGACTTCTAGCTCCATCCATGTTCCTGCAAAGGACATGCTCTCATTCCTTTAAATAGCTGCATAGTATTCTGTGGTGTATATGTACCACATTTTCTTTATCCAGTCTATCATTGATGGGCATTTGGGTTGATTCCATGTCTTTGCTATTGTGAACAGTGCTGCAGTGAACATACACATGCATGTGTCTTTATAATAGAATGATTTATATTACTTTGGGTGTATACCCAGTAATGGGATTGCTGGGTCAAATGGTATTTCTGGATCTAGGTCTTTGAGGATTCACCACACTGTCTTCCACAGTCTTTGAAGTAATTTACACTCCCACCAACAGTGTAAAAGCTTTCCTTTTTCTCCACAACCTTGCCAGCATCTGTTGTTGTTTTTCTTTTTGTTTTTGCTATGGTCTGAATGTATGTGTCCCCCAAAATTCATATTGAAACTTAATCAGCAATGTGCTATTAGTAGATGAGGCCTTTGAGAGGTGATTAGGTCATAAGGGCAGAGCCCTTATGAATGGGATTAATACACTTATAAAAGAGACCCCAAAGAGCCACTTGTCCCTTCCTAATGTGAGGACACAGGTAGAAGGCACCATCTATGAACTAGGAAATAGGCCCTCACCAGACACCAAAGCTACTGGCACCTTGATCTTGGACCTCCAAGCTTCCAGAATTGTGAGAAATAAATTCCTGTTGTTCATAAGCTACCCAGTTTGTGGTATTTGGTTATAGCAGTTAAAACGGACTAAGACAGGTTTTCAGTTTTGGAATTTTCTATTGCCGTATCCTCAAGCTCAGGGATTATTTCCTTAGTTATGTCCAGTCTAATAGTTACCCCATCAAAGGCATTCTTCATTTCTACTAGTGTTTTTGATCTCTAATATTTGATTTTATTCTTTCTTTGAATTTCTTCTTTCTGCTTTTATTATCCATCTGTTCTTGTATGTTGTCTAATTTTTTCTTTAAAGCCCATTGCATATTAATCCTAGTTTTTTAAAAAAAATTATCAGTCTGATAAGTTCAGCATCTCTTCCATATCTGAGTCTGGTTCTGGTGTTTTCTGTATCTCTTAAAACTGTGTTTTCTACTGTTTAGTATGCCTTGTAATTTTTTTGTTAAAATCTGGGCATGATGTACTAGGTGAAAGAAACTCTCATACGTAGCCCTTTAGTAATATGGTGGTAAGGTATGGAGGAAGGGAAAGCATTCTCTAGTTCTATGATTAGGTCTCAGTCTTTTGGTGAACCTGTGTCCCTGAACTGTGAACTTCACCAGTGCTTCTCAGTTTTATCCTACTCCCACCACCACCCCCCTGCACGCACACACACACACACACACACACACACACACACCTTTGGTGGGACAGGATGGCTGGAGGGGACTGGAGTTGAATATTTATCTTCCCCCAGGTCTGTTAGGCTCTGGTAAAATAGTTTTTCCTGAGAGCAGGCCTTGTAAAGACCAAAATGGTCTGCAATTTCAAAATTGTTCTTTTTCCGCTTCCCCTGTCAGAAACATGAGGAGATTTTTCTCTGATATTCACTGTGAGGAACTGGTATATCTCCTGGAGGTAAAACTTACGAATGTGTGGGAGCTCTCCAATGATTGGGTCCTCCTGGAGTGTTTGTTTGTTTGTTTTGAGACCGAGTCTTGCTCTGTCACTCAGGCTGGAGTGCAGTGGCACGATCTCAGCTCAGTGCAACCTCTGCCTCCCAGGCTCAAGCAATTCTCCTGCCTCAGCCTCCTGAGTAGCTGGGATTACAGGCACGTGCCACCACACCAAGCTAATTTCACAGACTTGTCCACACAGCCTCCAGCAATTGCTTAATTACAGCTTAGGTTTTCCTACCCAAGGACTGGGTCCCCTGGAGGTTTCTGCTCATGGGTTTTTGGTCCAGTAAATTGTGATTCTCTATATTCACCTATCTGTATCTCCAGTTTTGTTTTGGGGGCAGCTGTTTGCCCTATAACCTCACTTCACTAACAAATATAAAAAAGAGTTGTTGATTTTTCAGGTTGTTCAGCTTTTTACTTGTTATTAAGACAGAGTGGCAGCTTCTAAATGTCCTTACACGCCAGACTGGAAACTGGAAATCTTGTGTCTTAGTTTTTACATTTATCTTTCCTCTGTGGGACGAGTCAATGCTACAGTCATATGTGTGTGTGTGTGTTTCAAATTGTTGGTTAACAGTTATTTGAAAAGAAGTACATGAAAACGTGCATATTAAGAAATCTTGGGCCAGGTGCGGTGGCTCACACCTGTAATCCCAGCATTTTGGGAGGCTGAGGCAGGTGGATCACAAGGTCAGGAATTCGAGACCAACCTGGCCAATATGGCAAAACCCCATCTCTACTGAAAATACAAAAAGTAACCAGGCATGGTGCAGGCACCTGTAGTCCCAGCTACTCAGGAGGCTGAGGCAGGAGAATTGCTTGAACCCAGGAGGCAGAGGTTGCAGTGAGCCAAGATGGCACCACTGCACTTCAGCCTAGGCGACAGAGTGAGACTCTGTCAAAAAAGAAAAAAAAAAGAAAAAAAGAAAAGAAAAAAAAAGGAAGGAAGGAAAGAAAGAAATCTTGAAATGCAATTGCATATTCACTAACACAACTCTATCTGTGCCTCATATTTCCTTTTCCGGGCTCCCATATTTGTGTGCTCCCATAACCGTGTCCCTCAGCATTTGCTTTCTAGCCTGCTAACCTCTGGCACTACTTTGATTCTTCATTACTCCCCCTTACATTTTCAGTAAAAATAAAATGAGTGTAACTGAAGTTAGAATCTGACTCTTTATACAAAGCTATGGAGCAGCAGGAAATTCTGAGGTTAAGTTTCTCAATGCTACATTCTTTAAAAACATCTGTCAGCAACATTATTGTGTAGGCAGTTGTCGGTTCAAGGGAATTGGTCCTGTATTTTATTATTACAGGGCTGTTACCATTTCCTACATTTCAAATAAAAGAAATTGATGTTACCTCAAAATATCTTAGTTATATCTGAGGTGGAGAATGAGGAATATGATGTGAACTTTTGTGTGTTGGAATCCTAGTTCATTTATAAAAACGGGCCTGTGTGCTTTTGTGTCCATCTCTTGCTGACATGGCCAACTCAAACCTAAAGTTCTTCATCAAGAGGAAGAACCAACCTTTTTGTGGTATTCAGATGAACCACAGATGAATCTGGATATATGGTTTCATATTTTATATTGATTGTTTAGCCTTAGTATCACAGGCAGAAGCTCTGAAGGAAGAAAATGACAGCCTCCGTTGGCAGCTCGATGCCTACCGGAATGAAGTAGAACTGCTCAAGCAAGAACAAGGCAAAGCCCACAGAGAAGATGACCCAAACAAAGAACAGCAACTGAAACTCCTGCAACAAGCCCTGCAAGGAATGCAACAGGTAAAGGCATTTTGGTTTTCTGAGCTTCTGGGTAGAATAGCATCAGCTTCTCACCTGTAGAAGAGTCCCCTGCAAGCAAATCGAGTATCAAACCTATTCTTCTTCTTGATGTAATATTATCTGGCATGGCTGAGGAAGGAATTATTGTTGTGGTTAATTAAATATTCCAGTTAATACAGAGATAGCAATGGATTGCCACTTTTCAAAGAATGAGCATTAAATGAAAAATATTGAACATTAGACTACATTGAACATAATCTAATCTTTTCCTTATGCTTCAGAAGGTACTTAGGGATCTAGACAGGGCCTCAGGGTCTTTACGAAGAACCTCAATTATTTAGATATGAAAAAATGCTGATGAACACATATCTAGTTGATAGAATACCAAGAAATATAGCCTTTTAAAAGGAATGGCAGGAATCTACCCTTGATTTGAGTAGAAATAGGTACATTATAGGTTTTTAAGTGTCAATGCTTTGAGCGCATAATACCAACTTGTTTTTATTTTGTTTTGTATTAACAGTCACTTATGTGAATGAGTTTACCTGTGCATAATTCAAAGTGTAAAAAGCAAAGTAAATAAATGCACCCAACTGTGATTGCATTCACAGAAGTGTAGCAGATGTTCAACATCTAGGAGTTTTATGTAACCATCACCACAGTGATTCTACAGTTTAAAAGTTATCAACAGCTGCCTTCACTATAGTAAAGGAGTAGTGCCTCTGAGTAAGGCCACTGTTGTCTTCTGTCATGCTAGACTACCAGCCATTGTCCTTATACCTTAAATTGTGCAATAGTTTTTAACTGTATGCCTTGAAATTATCTAGGGCAAAGCTAATTGCTGGTTGGAAATTACAAATCATGAACAATGGTCTATTCTGGCACTAGGAACCCTAAGTTATTCTTTCTGCCACCATTGTCTTCCTATACAACAAGTAATATGACATTAATATTTCACCTTTTCTGTTAACAAAATGTGTGAAGTAATGCTCACCTTCCTTTTACCATCACCATGGAGTTTAATTAGAACATGTAAATTATATCATAGATCTTTCTATGGAAAAAATGCACCTCCTCACCTACACTTCAAAGAATTTTGACAATGTACATTGTACCATGCTTTTTAGCCCTTCCAGTGGTCTTTTGCAAGCCTCTGAAAAGCACGACTTTGGAAATATTTTTGTTGTTGCTGTTTTTCCCCTCTTTGATTTTCAAACCATTTCACATAAGGATAGTTCTGCTACTTAAATGAAATTCAAAAATGATGAAATTTTATTTTGTTTCATCACTTCAAAGACCTCAGTGAGAATTAGGTCTCTACCTCTTAAAAATAATTTCACTCGTTTTGATTATTTTGTATTGAAAAAAAATGCCTTGTAAACGATGATAAAATTTCTCCCATCTTATCTCAAAAGATGTATAGTATAATAAGGTGTGTAAGGACATGAACTCTGGGGTTGACCCAACCTGCTTTTAAATCCCAGCTCTGCTACTGACTATCTGAATGGCATTAGGGAAGCCACTTAACCTCTCCTAGCCTCAGGGATCATAGTAACATAGGGTCATTGTGAGGCTTAATTAAGACCGTGCATATAAAACCCTTAGCACAATGCTTAGTACATATTAGGCACTCAAATAAATATTATTTGTTGAAATTATTAGTAATGCTAAATATAGCTTCCTGCCTACTTATATGGAAACTAACATATGTAAAATTTGGATTCTTTACTACTTTCCTCACAGAAATTAAACTTGGCTTGGCAAATGGCTATTTGCAAGAATGCTTTACAACATTACATTTACTTCTATGCAGCAATCAAAACATTGCCCACACAGTATTAACTGCACCCTACTTTGACCCCCGCCCAGAATAGGGAAGAAGTTAAGTGACTGGATCAATTAGTTTCTCAGGACCTTTCTCAAATATTAACAAGTTCAAAGGAATTTCTTAAGAGCCAGATAAAATAATATAAAGTGAAAATATCTTGATTTGCCCAATCTCTTTATGGAAAAATGGTCGTGTGTGCTGGAGGAAAGTGAGGCAGGCCCACCTGATATATCTAAATTCAACCAGGGATTTTAAATGAAGTGTGGCTCCATAATTCATAAATTGATTATCTTTGGTCTTTCTTATAGCATCTACTCAAAGTCCAAGAGGAATATAAAAAGAAAGAAGCTGAACTTGAAAAACTCAAAGATGACAAGTTACAGGTGGAAAAAATGTTGGAAAATCTTAAGGAAAAGGTACATGCGCCCTAAGTGAACCTTTTTCCTTGCCCCTTTACCTACTTTTCAGTGACAATGAAAATGCCCTGGAAGTTATGCTCTAAAATCGATGGGGAATGTTTGGCTGATTGGAGATTAAAAGCCCCTCTCGGGGGTAATTCTTATACTAAGGGCTTTGCTTTTAGGTATGAGTCCTTGGCATTTCTAAGGGTTCTGGAGTGTACACCTTTCAATGAATAAGTAGTCGGTTCATCCCTAAAATTCCTCAGTCTTCTGTCTTGGAGACGACCAGAGTGCACACCTCTTCCCTGCTTCATCTTGTCAAGCAAATAGCAACATAGAAAACTCATGTGACACAAAGTACCTTTAATTAAGCATCTCATTAAAGGAAGAAACACAAGTGCAGCTAGCACATTGGCATTTCTTTGCAGCTAGTCAATTTAGTGTAATAATGAGCAACTGCAGATGAGAGGAATAGCCAATACCAAGAAGAGGGAAACCTTGGGGAAAAAAAATGAGACACAGTATTCTAAAGCTAGAAGCCAAGATGGGACTTTATCAAGTGAGAGCTCTCAGCAATAAGAACCACCAATGAGGACCAGAGAGTCTAACATCTGGATGGAATCGTATATCACAACCATGAATCAGGTGCCCATTCTATTCCAGGTGTGTAAAGTCAACCTCTCCAATCTCCTTGATGCATCAATATTCAGCTGACGTTATCCTCTGAAAAGGGAAGCCCATTGACCAGAACTTCCTTGTTTTGATATCTCTAAAGGAAGAGAAGATTAGGAGCTTGGACCGAGAGTCAGAAATCAACAGTGATACAGTTCCTCAAGAACATATTCTCTTTATCTTCTGTTCTCAGCTCAGGAAGATGCAGTGCATACAGGCCCTGAGTGTATTTACCAGCACAGTGCCTTCCCCTAGAGTGCCATTAAGAACTGGCAACCTTGGTGTAGTTGAAACAAATGATTGAAAGTGTTTTCTTCTAGAGGCCATTTGCAACGTGCTTTTAATTCTTCCACTTCATAAAACCAACTCACGTTCCAGTTTTGTGGGCACTATTAAAGAAACAAGCATAATCCCAGAGAAATTCATTTATCAAGCATTTAATTGAAAAGCGCCAAAGCTGCTCTACTTATCAGGACTTTCCTCATACCATCAGGGCTTCTAAAATGTCCCAGAGCTGCCACATTTTGCTTCCTGCATAAAATGGATTATGTAGCCAGAAGACTGTAGATAGACATGGGGTTATGCTCATGACATTATGCTTAGAATTGCTCTTCAGGATTGACATCACAATTTGACCTAAGGACATTTTTTTGTGTAAGTAGCTTTCTGGTTTATAAAGTATTTCATTTAAAGAAGTAAGAGGTAAGAGGTCAAATGGCATAGAAGAAACTTACCATATTGTGCCTAAGGACAAGTGTTTCCCATTTGGAAACCGAATAGACCGTGAAGTGTTGGCTGATGAGGACGGGGAAAAGATCCAACTGATAATCCAAAAAAACAGTGAGTCAAAATATGTTTTTTCCTGTTATTTTAAGCAAAGGTTCTTTTAGAGAAATTCATGACAGTTCATTATAAACTGATCTTCTCTGGGAAGCTGATTTGTGACCAAATATTTCAACCTGACACAATTAGGTTAGGAAGCAAAGTACCATCACATTAGACTGCAAAAATAATTTCAGGTTGAAAGGAAAGCAATAAGTTTTGGTGAGGAGGCATCTCTTTTTTTATTTGCTTTTGTTTGGGTTTCTTGACAGTAAGCTACAGGGTGAGTTATTGTCAGTGTTTTGCAATATAACAATGTGACTTATGTCTGTCTTACTGCGGAAAGAACTAAGCTCTTTGAATCTGCTAGTAAAATTCAAGGTGATAAGCATCCCTTCAATGTACCTTCTAATTTTTTAAATGCCAGCTATAATAAAATTGAAGTCAGGTTTAAGTAAGGCTGCAGTTCTATTCAAGATGGCTAAAACTTCCCAGAATATTTTCACATCTTAAATCAACCCCAATCTGTTAAACTCTCACACTTAAGAAACGGCTTACCATATCATTTAATGTTTTAAGGGGGTCAGAAGCAGATGTGAAGCCCGTGGCTTAGAAGTGAGCTAGTAGTTTAAATCAAACTTGGCATAATGGTTACTGCCTGGATTGAATTCTAAAGGCCAAAGATTGAGTAGGTCATCAAGAAAGGGTTCCCCTCTGACTACAGCTAGGAAGCCTGTAAATTCACAAAACAACATGTCTTGCGGCATAGACCATTCATTTCACTCAGAGACAGCATCCTGGAAGCTTTGAAGACATCTTTAAAGAAAACAGAAGGAATACTGTCCCTGCTAAGGGTTTGTGGAAAGGAAGAAGTGAAAATGCATCTGAGTCAGCCATGATCTGCCCCCACAAGGAGCATTTCAGCAGCATTTTCTTTTCAGCAGTAAAAGAAGCAGTGATTTCTTTTATTCCTTCTTCTGAAAGCTTTTCCTTCACATTTATAATAACAGAAAAGATATTCTCAGTACCCAAAGAGAGAAAGAAAGAGCCATGAAAGGTCTGGAGGTATTTTTCAGTTTGATTGCTGGTCATGGATTTCACCTGAGTTTCTCTTATGAAACCTTCCTGCTACACTCTGAAAGAGAAAAATTTTCCACAACAAAGAAGGCCATTGACTAATGCTATTTTTTGTCATGGGCATTTCTTGCTGTAAAGTCAGGAATATTCTAACTGATAATGTCCTTATCAGAGAGAGAGAGAGAGAGTAGTAAATGAAAAAATGAAAACTCTAATTTTTAGTTCAAAAACCAACAGTTGGTTAACTATGAGTGGAAAGAAAGCTCTAAGTTTTAGTCCAAAAACCAACAGTTTATTAACTATCAGTGGATTGGCAATGTAGCCAATGTAGATTCTCCGTTGAGATGGGACTTACCATTAACAGAGTGTGGACCTAAAACTTTAAAAAAAAAAAAAAAAAATGGTCCTTTTAACAGTGGGATGAAATCCTGGCTCCACTTCCTTGCAGTGTGATCTTAGTCAATTTACCTGAGCCTCACTTTCATCATCTGTAGAATGGAGATAACACTTATCTAACAGTGCCTAGCATCTTGTTAGTATACCATGAATGTTGGGTCTAGTTGCCCAGATTGCTTGTATAAAGTCAAGATGAAGGCAGAAAAAAAAAAAAACTGGTGAAGGTAAATGTTTAAATGTTTCTGTGTTTTGGAGCCCTAAAAATAAGCTTTGGAATATCTGTGATGCTTTTGTAATTTATGATGTTTTCCCTCCCATTCAGTAATCTAAATTGAACAGTATTGCTTTTATAGTCCTGAGTTAAGTTACCTGTTGTGTAGTTAATTGAAACCAACTCTATTGCCAAATAAAGTGAACTGACCTGGGAAGCATGTTGTGTCCACAGGAAAGCTGTGCTTCTAGGCTGTGTGCATCAAACCAGGATAGCGAATACCCTCTTGAGAAGACCATGAACAGCAGTCCTATCAAATCTGAACGTGAAGCACTGCTAGTGGGTAAGGAAGCTAATGCACACATGCCACGTACAATGCCTGGGTACAATGGAGGAGGGGAGGGCTTTACCTAAGATTAACAAGCACACATCAAGCATTTATGAAGCATGGCAGCACAAGAACTCAGAGTTCTGAAGATGATAGGTTAAGAACAACTACAAATTTCCAAATTTAACAGCAGCTGCCAGCCCCCCTCACACTCCTTGTAGCCACTGCCATGTCAAGCAGTCAAGCATGTCAGTACAAGCACTAAGCTAAGAGGGGTCAGCTGGAGAAACACACTGTAGATTTTTTTAAAATATCTGTGCAAGGATAGATAAGCCCTCTCATGTCCACTCAGGGGGCTAGTGCAGACCCTACTTGGCAGAGAGCTTTTCCAGAGAGCCTCTGGAGCAAGTATAGGCAAGTTTTTCCAGGTTACTAACTAAGCTATTTTTACACTTCTGACACCAAATGACAAGGGATTATTTGTTTGTTTGTTTGTTTGTTTTAACCTCCTGACACCAGATGCATGGTGTCTTTTCCAACACTACATCTCCAACTCTTCAATACCAAGTGGGTGTCCTACAGTTGAATTCCGTTCTCACACTCACTACCCAAAGTTAGAGTTTAACGTTAGACTCCATGGGTTTAAGGGCTCAGTCCCGGAAGACTGCCCTCTCTATAGATGCCAGTCTCAAATATAGGGTCTCCAAGTATCCTCTACTTCTGTCTGATTTGGCTACAAAGTCAGGGGTTTCCACAATACCCACCCCAGGTTTGATAATTTGCTAGAGTGGCTCACAGAACTCAGGAAAGTGCCTTACTTACTCCTACCGATTTAGTATAAAGGATACAATGGAAGAGGTATATAGAGCAAGGTACTTCGAAGGGGTATGCGGAGTTTCTATACCTTTTTGGGTGTGTATCTTGTTGTGTTTGCCAACCAGAAACCTCTCTGAACCCTATCGTTTCAGAGTTCTTATGGAGGCTTCATTATATAGGCATGATTGATGAAATCACTGGCTATTGGTG
Source organism: Papio anubis (assembly GCF_008728515.1). Classification (NCBI taxonomy): domain Eukaryota; kingdom Metazoa; phylum Chordata; class Mammalia; order Primates; family Cercopithecidae; genus Papio; species Papio anubis. The sequence goes on from NC_044996.1 coordinate 23,701,442, forward strand.
ATTAACTCAGTCTCCAGCCACTCTCTCCTCCCTGATGTTCCAACTCTCTGATCATGCCTAAGTCTTTCTGATGGCCAGCCCCAATTCTAAAGCTATAAGGGGCCCCCAGCTACCCGTCATCTTAACTCTTATCACTCCAGAAATTCCAAGGGTTTTAGGAGCTGTGTGCCCTGGGGACCAGGGACAAAGACCAGATATTTATTTTTTGATTATATCACAGTGGCAGATGACTCAGGAAGCTGTGGTGTGTTGGACGCTAGTGGGCTTTGATGAGGTTCATGCTAGCATTGCTCTCTGTAAAAAGTCATTCAGAAAAGCAAGATGGCACAAATGTTTAAAGAATCAGACAGACCTGGCTTCCTATCTTGACCCCACCATTTCTTCTCTGAGCTTCAGTTCATCCATCTGCAAAATGGACATAATGATATTACCGACCCAAAAGGGCAGTTGTGAGTATTAAATACAGTAACTCACCTAAATCACTTAGCATAGTCCCTGTTCCATAGTAAGCCCTCAGTAAGTAGAAAACATTTTACACTTCACAGCACTATTAACCAATGCTGGCTAACTTTATATTCCATTTGGAGAACAGTGGCAGATTGAGGCTGTAAAATATTTAAGAGGGGCTAATCATTTAAGAGTGACTGGTCTTGGGCCACAGCAGATAATCCCAGCTGCCATCTAGGAAGCTGAGCTATACAGTAGCCCCACTCTAGTCTCAAAAGCCCTCCACACTGACTGGCTTCTGCATATTTTTAAGATATCTCTGCCTCCTTTGGTAATGGATATTATCCTCAGATTTAACACTTTGATATGTTAATAAAGATGCACAGGGGGACCTGCCATTGAATCTTCAAGAAAAGTGACAACTTATTACAACTTATTAACGTCTTCCAAGTTCTTAACAAATTGGCATGGCAACAGGGAGACCTGTCAGAGAAATGCCTCTGTGAATGGATAGTCCTAGAAAAAAAGATTCTTAAAATAAGTGTTTCTTGTTTTGTTTTTTCAAGAAGGTAGTCTTGGGCTGGCACAGAGAAAGGAAAATCTATTTTTCAATCAGCTTTTTGGGTGTGAACCCACAAAATCGCTTGTTTTTAAACCTCTGGAGTTATTTCTTGGCATTTGACAGCCTTTCTTGGCCAGGACATCTAGAATTTCTTCAAACATGGAATGTCTTCTTCAGAATTTAAGTTTCTCAGCCAGAATCAGTGTTTAGAACTTCAATTTACCTAGCCATTTAAGAATAAAGTAATGTTCTAAGTAATAGCATCCCTTTTGAACAGATTTTGAGCCCTGCCATCAGTTCCTTCTGGAACCCCTCTCCAACTTACCCCCTTGATTGAACTTCAAACACCAATTTAAACCTGTGTTAGTCTTTTGTCAGCCTCTTAAAGGGACAGACAAGTTGTAGTTTAGAAACCAAATCAAATTTTGCTTTTATTTCCTGGCAATTTTCAACAAACTCAATTCTGGGTCTATTTGATGCACTTAAGATCTTATGAAAGGAGGTGAACTCAAAACAAATTGAAAGAAAGAAATATTATACTTTTGAGCAATTTATTTTCCACCTGTTGCCAGAGAAAGAAGTATTAGAACAATTAACCTAATGGCCAGAACAATCAAGGCAGCATGTGAAGCTGCCAGTCACCCCAGAGTCAGGCTAAGTGGAAATCAGGGGCATTCCTGGAGGCTGTAAACTGCTATAAGAATTCTGTTACACAAGGAGATTCGAGGCTCTAAGCACAGAATGCTAGTGACCACTTGAGTTAGCCGTGAATGAAATGTTTGGCTTTTCTTTACAGAGCTATTCACAAAATAATACCGAAATACAATCAGCAGACTTTCTTGTGAGAGGCACAAGGTTAATCAGGAAAGTACATGATTTGTACGTTTACCACAACAGCAAGGCATTATTAACACCTAAGAGGCTAAAGTCTAAAGACTGTGAAGGAACTGCAAAAGCCCAGCACAGTGTAAATTCATTATAAAATCCTTGAATTCAGACAATGTTTAGCCATCACAAACAATGAAAGTGACTCCTCAAATGCCAGCTTTTCTACATGTGATACAGCACAGTAAGAGGCAGTATACGACTGTCCGGGTTCAAATACCAGCTCTGCCACTTACCAGCTGTATGACCTTGGACAAGTTGCTTACACTTTCAGTGCGTCAGTGTCCTCAGCTGTGAAATGGGGATGACAATACCCACCTCATGGGATTATTATAAAGATTAAATGAGTAAGATACGTGTAAACTTAG